>NW_027591439.1:0-89608 GCF_964213995.1 Mustelus asterias | reverse complement strand
TGTTGGACAAGTTCCCATCAGATTAAACAAGTCCAAACTCACCCCGTTCCTGGCAGACCCTGAGCTGTGTCACTCCAGGACTGGGTTATTGGATTGATTTCCCTCCGGGTCAGGAATGTATCCGAATGCTGCAAAATTCTGCAGATGCTGCAAATCTGACATTGCAAAGAAAGGGCTGGAAAAGGCCAGCGGCGACTGGGTTCATGTTGCAGATCAGAACTCACCACCAGAACCAGAGGGGCAGGACTGGCAGCTCAATGTTCCAGGGTTCCAATGTTTCAGGCGGGATAGAGGCAGAGGGATAAAAGGTGGGGGGGTGGCATTGTTGGTCAGGGAAAATGTTACAGCGGTACTCAGGCAGGATAGATTAGGGAGCTTGTCTACAGAGGCCCTATGGGTGGAGCTGAGAAACAAGAAAGGTATGACCACATTAATGGGGTTGTATTATAGACCACCCAATAGTCAGCGAGAATTGGAGGAGCAAATCAGCAGAGAGATAGCTGACAACTGCAAGAAACACAAAGTTGTGATAGTAGGGGATTTTAATTTTCCACATATAGATTGGGACTCGCATACTGTTAAAGGTTTAGATGGAGTAGAGTTTGTAAAATGTGTTCAGGAGAATTTTCTACATCAGTATATAGAGGTGCCAACTAGAGAGGATGCAATATTGGATCTCCTATTGGGAAATGAGTTAGGGCAGGTGATGGATGTGAGTGTGAGGGAACACTTTGGATCCAGTGATCATAGTGCCATTAGTTTCAACCTGATCATGGATAAGAATTGATCTGGTCCTCGGGTTGAAGTTCTGAACTGGAAAAAGGCCAAATTTGATGAAATGAGAAGGGATCTGGGAAGTGTGGATTGGCACAGGCTGTTCTCTGGTAAGGATGTAAATGGAAAGTGGGAGGCCTTCAAAGGAGAAATTTTGAGAGTGCAGAGTTTGTATGTTCCTGTCAGGATTAAAGGCAAAGTAAATAGAACATAGAACATAGAACATTACAGCGCAGAACAGGCCCTTCGGCCCACGATGTTGCACCGACCAGTTAAAAAAAAAAAAACTGTGACCCTCCAACCTAAACCAATTTCTTTTCGTCCATGAACCTATCTACGGATCTCTTAAACGCCCCCAAACTAGGCGCATTTACTACTGATGCTGGCAGGGCATTCCAATCCCTCACCACCCTCTGGGTAAAGAACCTACCCCTGACATCGGTTCTATAACTACCCCCCCTCAATTTAAAGCCATGCCCCCTCGTGCTGGATTTCTCCATCAGAGGAAAAAGGCTATCACTATCCACCCTATCTAAACCTCTAATCATCTTATATGTTTCAATAAGATCCCCTCTTAGCCGCCGCCTTTCCAGCGAAAACAATCCCAAATCCCTCAGCCTCTCCTCATAGGATCTCCCCTCCATACCAGGCAACATCCTGGTAAACCTCCTCTGCACCCTCTCCAAAGCCTCCACATCCTTCCTGTAATGTGGGGACCAGAACTGCACACAGTACTCCAAGTGCGGCCGCACCAGAGTTGTGTACAGTTGCAACATAACGCTACGACTCCTAAATTCAATCCCCCTACCAATAAACGCCAAGACACCATATGCCTTCTTAACAACCTTATCTACTTGATTCCCAACTTTCAGGGATCTATGCACACATACACCTAGATCCCTCTGCTCCTCCACACTATTCAAAGTCCTCCCGTTAGCCCTATACTCAACACATCTGTTATTCCTACCAAAGTGAATTACCTCACACTTCTCCGCATTAAACTCCATCCGCCACCTCTCGGCCCAACTTTGCAACCTGTCTAAGTCTTCCTGCAAACTACGACACCCTTCCTCACTGTCTACCACACCACCGACTTTGGTGTCATCAGCAAATTTGCTAATCCACCCAACTATACCCTCATCCAGATCATTAATAAATATTACAAACAGCAGTGGCCCCAAAACAGATCCCTGAGGTACACCACTTGTAACCGCACTCCATGATGAATATTTACTATCAACCACCACCCTTAGGAATAAGGAACCTTGGTTCTCGAGGGAGATTGTAACACTGGTTAAGAGTAAGAGAGAGTTGTATGAAATGTACAAGCAGCAAGGAACAGATCAGATGCTCGGAGTATAAAAAGTGCAAGAAGCTACTTAAGAGGGAAATCAGGAGGACTAAAAGAAGACATGAGGTTGCTTTGGCAGACAGAGTGAAGGAAAATCCAAAGAGCTTCTATAGGTATGTTAGGAGCAAAAGGATAGTGAGGGATAAAATTGGTCCTCTTGAAGACCAGAGTGGTAGACTGTGTATGGAACCAAAAGAGATGGGGGAGATATTAAATGGTTTTTTTGCATCCGTATTTACTGAGGAAACGGGCATGGAGTCTACGGAAATAGGGCAAACAGGTGGGGAGGTCATGGAACCTTTACAGATTAAAGGGGAGGAGGTGCTCGCTGTCTTGAGGCAAATCAGAGTGGATAAATCCCCAGGACCGGACAGGGTATTCCCACGGACCTTGAGGGAAGCTAGTGTTGAACTTGCAGGGGCCCTGGCAGACATATTTAAAATGTCAGTATTCACGGGGGAGGTGCCGGATGATTGGAGGGTGGCTCATGTTGTTCCGTTGTTTAAAAGAAATCCGGGAAATTATAGGCCAGTAAGTTTGACGTCGGTGGTGGACAAGTTATTGGAAGGTGTGATAACGGATAGGATCTACAAATATTTGGATAGACAGGGACTTATTAGGGAGAGTCAACATGGCTTTGTGCGTGGTAGGTCATGTTTGACCAATCTATTAGAGTTTTTCGAGGAGGTTACCAGGAAAGTGGATGAAGGGAAGGCGGTAGATGTTGTCTACCTGGATTTCAGCAAGGCCTTTGACAAGGTCCCTCATGGGAGGTTAGTTAGGAAGGTTCAGTTGCTGGGTATACATGGGGAGGTAGTAAATTGGATTAAACACTGGCTCAATGGAAGAAGCCAGAGAGTGGTTGTGGAGGATTGCTTCTCTGAGTGGAGGCCTGTGACTAGTGGTGTGCCGCAGGGATCGGTGTTGGGTCCATTGTTGTTTGTCATCTATATCAATCATCTGGATGATAATGTGGTCAATTGGATCAGCAGGTTTGCTGATGATACAAAGATTGGAGGTGTAGTGGACAGTGAGGAAGGTTTTCAAAGCTTGCAGAGGGATTTGGACCAACTAGAAAAATGGGTTGAAAAATGGCAAATGGAATTTAACGCAGACAAGTGTGAGATATTGCACTTTGGAAGGACAAATCAAAGTAGAACGTACAGGGTAAATGGTAGGACTCTGAAGAGTGCAGTTGAACAGAGGGATCTGGGAATACAGGTACAGAATTCCCTAAAAGTGACGTCACAGGTGGATAGGGTCGTAAAGAGTGCCTTTGGTACATTGACCTTTATAAATCGGAGTATCGAGTATAAAAGTTGGAGTGTTATGGTAAGGTTATATAAGGCGTTGGTGAGGCCAAATTTGGAGTATTGTGTACAGTTTTGGTCACCTAGTTACAGGAAGGATGTAAATAAGGTTGAAAGAGTGCAGAGAAGGTTCACAAGGATGTTGTCGGGACTTGAGAAGCTGAGTTACAGAGAGAGATTGAATAGATTGGGACTTTATCCCTGGAGCGTAGAAGATTGAGGGGATATTTGATAGAGGTGTATAAGATTTTGATGGGTATAGATAGAGTGAATGCAAGCAGGCTTTTTCCGCTGAGGCTAGGGGAGAAAAAAACCAGAGGGCATGGGTTAAGAGTGAAAGGAGAAAAGTTTAAAGGGAATATTAGGGGAGACTTCTTCACGCAGAGAGTGGTGGGAGTGTGGAATGAGCTGTCGGATAAAGTGGTAAATGCGGGGTCACTTTTAACATTTAAGAAAAACTTGGACGGGTTCATGGATGAGAGGGGTGTGGAGGGATATGGTCCAAGTGCAGGTCAGTGGGACTAGGCATAAAATGGTTCGGCACAGACAAGAAGGGCCAAAAGGCCTGTTTCTGAGCTGTAATTTTCTATGGTTCTATGAAAAATCTTAGCCCCTGAAGGTTAATTCTTGTTTCTGGACCAAGTGACCCAGTTAGAAATATCTGGATGGGCCAATTCCATTTCGGATGTCAGACCCCCAGAGGAGAGAGTGACAGCGTTACCAGTGCACCCCAGAGGAGAGACAGAACTGCCAGTGCACCCCCAGAGGAGAGAGTGACAGAGTTACCAGTGCACCCCCAGAGGAGAGAGTGATAGGGCGTGGTGGGAGGGGAGCAGTGAATAGAAACCAGACTCCATCATGTTCAGGACTAACAGAATGCGAGAGTTTCAAAAACATTGTAATATTGCACTGAGCACTTACCTGGCTGCTGTATTGCTGTGGCCAGTTCTCTAGTAAGAAGTCTAACAACACCAGGTTAAAGTCCAACAGATTTATTTGGTAACAAATGCCACTAGCTTTCGGAGAGCTGCCTCTTTGTCAGGTGGAGTGGGAGATGTGCTCACAAACAGGGCATACAGAGACACAAACTCAATTTACAGAATAATGATTGGAATGCTAATACAGCTAATCAAGTCTTAAAGGTACAGACAATGTGAGTGGAGAGAGCATTAAGCACAGGTTAAAGAGATGTGTATTGTCTCCAGACAGGACAGCCAATGAGATTTTGCAAGTCCAGGCAAGTTGTGGGGATTACAGATAGTGTGACATGAACCCAACATCCCGGTTGAGGCCGTCCTCATGTGTGCGGAACTTGGCTATCAGTTTCTGCTCAGCGACCCTGCAGTGTCGTGTGTCGTGAAGTCCGCCTTGGAGAACGCTTACCCGAAGATCAGAGGCTGAATGCCCGTGACCGCTGAAGTGCTCCCCAACAGGAAGAAAACAGATGCCCAGGACCTCTGCTGTTTGTGATATATATAAATGATTTGGAAGGAGATGTAGCTGGTCTGATTAGTAAGTTTGCGGACAACACAAAGATTGCTGGAGTTGGGGATAGTGATGAACATTGTCAGAGAATACAGCAGGATATAGATAGGCTGGAAAATTGGGCGGAGAAATGGCAGATGGAATTTAATCCAGATAAATGTGAAGTGATGCATTTTGGTAGATCTAATGTAAGGGGGAGCTATACAATAAATGGCAGAACCATCAGGAGTATAGACACACAGAGGGATCTGGGTGTGCAAGTCCACAGATCCTTAAAGGTGGCAGCACAGGTGGAGAGAGTGGTGAAGGCGGCATATGGCATGCTTGCCTTTATTGGACGGGGCATAGAATATAAAAGTTGGCATATGATGTTGCAGCTGTATAGAACGTTGGTTCGGCCACATTTGGAATACTGCGTCCAGTTCTGGTCGCCACACTACCAGAAGGACGTGGAGGTGTTAGAGAGAGTGCAGAAAAGGTTTACCAGGATGTTGCCTGGTAATGGAGGGTCTTAGCTATGGGGAGAGATTGGGTAAACTGGGGTTGTTCTCCCTGGAAAGACGGAGGATGAGGGGTGACCTAATAGAGGTGTACAAAATTATGAAGGGCATAGATAGGGTGAACAGTGGGAAGCTTTTTCCCAGGTCGGAGGTGACGAACACAAGGGGTCACAGGTTCAAGGTGAGGGGGGCAAGGTTCAACACAGATGTCAGGGGGACGTATTTTACACAGAGGGTGGTGGGGGCCTGGAATGCGCTGCCAAGCAAGGTGATTGAGGCGGACATGCTGGGATCGTTTAAGACTTATCTAGATAGCCACATGAACAGACTGGGAATAGAGGGATACAAAAGGATGGTCTAGTTGGGCACATGAGCAGCGCGGGCTTGGAGGGCCGAAGGGCCTGTTCCTGTGCTGTATTGTTCTTTGTCTTTGTTCTTTGTAGTTTTGCCTGGTGATTGCCAGTTCTCTAAGCAGAGATAGAGAGAGAGAGAGCAGGAACACATTTCCCACTCAACAACTCAGCATCTCCGGAGCTTGGGTTTCAGATTCACAGGAACACAAATGACATCGAAACAGACTGTCCCCTCCCCCAACACCCGCTCCCCCCCACCCCCGCTCCCCCCCACCACCCCAACCCCCGCTCCCCCCACCACCAACTCCCCCCCCCACCAACCCCCCCCACCCCGCCAGCACCTACTCCCCCACCCCGCCAACACCCGCTCCCCCCCACCCCACCCCACCCCACCCCACCCCACCAACACCCTCTCCCCCCACCACCAACCCCCGCTCCCCCCACCACCAACCCCCCCCACCACCACCAACCCCCCCCCACCCCGCCAACACCCGCTCCCCCACCACCAACCCCCGCTCCCCCCACCCCGCCAGCACCTACTCCCCCCACCACCAACCCCCCCCACCCCGCCAACACCCGCTCCCCCCACCACCAACCCCCGCTCCCCCCACCACCAACCCCCGCTCCCCCCACCACCAACACCCGCTCCCCCCACCACCAACCCCCCCCCCACCCCGCCAACACCCGCTCCCCCCACCACCAACACCCGCTCCCCCCACCACCAACCCCCCCACCCCGCCAGCACCTACTTCCCCCACCACCAAACACCCCACCCCGCCAACACCCGCTCCCCCCACCACCAACCCCCCCACCCCGCCAGCACCTACTCCCCCCACCACCAAACACCCCACCCCGCCAACACCCGCTCCCCCCACCACCAACCCCCCCCACCCCACCAACACCCGCTCCCCCCACCACCAAATCCCCCACCCCACCAACACCCACTCCCCCCACCACCAACCACCCCCCCAACCCCTCTCTCTTATCCAACCCCCCCTTCCATTCCTCCACCACACTCCCTTTTCAGCTCCCTCAAGCCCACCCCTCGCGGGTCTCTGTTGCCAATGAGATTAATCCAGATGCTCGTTTAGAGCAGCAGTGAGATTCCCGCAGGCCCTGACTGCTCCTCTAGTCAATCGTTGGCAAAGCCAACAATTAATATTATCGAGTATCAGAGGGAACCCACAGCCCATAGAATTATTCACAATGTTTAGAAAAATGGCAGAATGTAGAAGAATAGTTCGAGTAACTTTTATCATGTCTATTTGCTGAGTTTAGGCTTCTTGAGTTAATGATGTTAAGCAGCGTGAGGTGTAGTCTGGGTGTGGAATTGTAATCACTGCTCAGACACTGGGTGCTCATTAATTACAAAAATAATCTCACCAATCCGTACAAATCATTAATTTTTCTTTTAAAAGAATGGAGAGTGTATATAGTGCGGTTTCCGGGGCGGGGGTGGGAGTTACTGATGTTTCGATCCAGGCAGGAAACAAAACTCATTACAAGAAATTTATTTCAAAAATACAGAATTGAAAGTGTCGATTATAAAATACTGTTTAACAGTAAAAACAGAGTCAAAACTGGAGATAAAGTAAAAAGCAAAATACTGCAGATGCTGGAAATCTGACATATAAACTGAAAATGCTGGATAGATTCAGCAGGTCTGTGGAGAGAGAATAGAGTTTCCGGATGATTAGAACTCCCTCCCTACAGGTTCTACCAGACCTGCTGAGTATTTCCAGAATTTTGTTTTTATTTCGGGTAAGGTACATGGGATAAAGTAGTATCCATTTACTGCAGAGTTTTTATATCCATTTTCCAGACAGACTGTACTATTGCACATTCAACTGTAACTAATTTAGTGACACAAAGATTCTGACAATAGTTACACAAGGTACAGACCAGAACCACAACCTGGATTCTCAGCTGAAATGGGACACAGTGTGCTGAAAGATATTAAATCAAATAAACTACCATCTCCCAGCAAACCCTTAACATTGCTCCAACACATTATTGGCAACAGGAGTTATTCCCAGCTCCCCACAATGGGAGCTGGACTTGGCATTGGAAGTAAACACATATGGAAGGGAGAGAGATAAATATATAACTCCATTAGAGGCACTTACACCATTAATGATTCTTTTGGCACAACTTAGTTGTAGTGAATCAGACTTTGATCCAGTTCCTGAACCTACTCCCGATGCTTTGAAAATTCATAGAATGAAACAGAATGAGGCCATTCAGCCCACTGTCCCCCTGCTGCAATAATTCCATTTCACTCACCAATTTTCATCATGGTTTCTTAGTTCCTGGGATAAGCAATACTGCAAGGATTTAAATCACAACTACAGCAAGTCAATAAAAATTCTAAAATATCTCATTTAAATAGCTAAAATAAAGTAAATAAAACTTGGACCATAACCTGTAGCAAATCAATAACTGCCCAGAGTGTCCATCAGTCAGAATATTGATTCTCCAGGATCAATGAATCAAACTTTGTAAGTTTCATAGTGACGGCAGTGAGATATCAGCTTGTGCCATGTTGCAATATCACAGCTGCTTTTCCTTAGGAATTGTTGCCAGGTTAAGATTTTCAAGATGCTGCTTTTTAATTCTAGAAAAGCTGTTAGTTCTACATTTTCTGAGCAATTAGTTGAACAGATTTTCTCCCTATCCCAAAACTCGAGTCCGACTCTCTAAATATCCAAGGATCTACATTTGTTGCAGACATTCTCCAGTGTTTCCTTGAAGATTTGTAGTTGCACCGTGCATTGGTGCATTCCGTATGTACACAGCAAGATCTGTCGGGCTTTAGACTGAACATCCTCCCACCTGGAGAAGCTCTCTGGAACTGAACAAACACAAATATCATTGAGAGTTCAGCAGCTCGCAGGAAGATCTCCAACACGTTCAGTCAGATTTCAGCATCAGACTCAACAACCACTGAAACATTTCAGGAGCAGCATAACTAACTCAAACTCCCCAGGCTACACCTCCCCCGGCTCCCAAACCTGTGGACTAATCACCCCATTGACAGCACACTCTCCCCGCGCACCTCACAGTCCCCCGTCTCTCTTTCTCCCACCCACTCCTTCCCTCTCTCTCTCTCCCCATCTCTCCTCTTTTTCTCTCCCTCCCTCCAACTGCCCCCACCCCTTTCACTCTCTCCCTCTCTCTCCCCTTTCACCCACAAAAGCCCAGTAACTCAACACCATCACGGTCAGAGTGTATCAAAGGGTTAATCTCAGTGTGTGCCAAGATAAAACTATAAACTGCTTACTCAGTTGTAAGTGCACAATCGCTGCTGTTTTGCCCACAGTTAGTGACCACACATTCAAATCTTCAACAGAATGAACATCCTCGATCTTTAAAAGGGCGTCACGTATGTGATGGACATCGAGATGTCTCGGAGTTCCTGAGGGGACAGAAATCAACAAATAGTCTGTTTCAGAGAATTGTAACCCCGTCTAAGTGGTTACATCAGCATCATACAAATTCTCAATGTACATTTTGAACATAAAACCTGCAGCTTTCTGTAATGTTATACTGAAGAGTTGAGAGGAGCAGACATCAGCAGTGAGATAATCGATGTAAATCATCAACTGATGCAGGACAAAAAGACCAAAGAGAAAACCTTATAAAGTGCCTGATGACCCAATCTGTAGAGTCTCACAACCTGTGAGTACGGTGAATCAAACTCCAGGCAATCAGATTGCACGCTAGGTGGTAAATCTCACCAGGACAGAGCAACAAATCAGCACAGTGGTTAGCACTGTTGCCTCACAGCGCCAGGGACCCAGCTTCAATTCCAGCCTCGGGTCACTGTCTGTGTTGAGTTTGCACATTCTCCTCGTGTCTGCGTGGGTTTTCTCCGGGAGCTCCGGTTTCCTCCCACAGTCCGAAGATGTGCGGGTTAGGTTGTTTGGCCATGGTAAATTGCCCCCCCACACCACTCCCTCTCCCCCCCCCCCCCCCCCCCACACCACTTCCTCTCTCCCCAGCAGAGTGCTGGGCCTGGGTACTCTGTGTTCGTGATATATTTTCCAGGCAGGAGGGTGATGACGACTCGCTCAGCACCATTCTGATGATGCCCTGGTGCAAACCAGCCTGACTGCTGCCTGAGATCCACATGCACGCTGGCACCTGGGCCCACGCCTGTCTAGTGGGTAAGGGATCCGAAACCCCCAGACAGGGCCCTGGGGCGGGTGGGTTGGGGGACGGGAGGTCATCGCTCGTGGGGTCTGAGAGACCAATGGCTTCCTTTTCTCAGTGACACCGCATTGAGGGGCCTCCCCAACTGACATCACCATGAGGCATCCATCGGGTGATCGTCAATGGGGCAGGAATCCTATTCGAAACAACCTCTTCACAGGTGGTTGTGGAGAAGAAACATTTATTTACAGTAAAGCTGTTCAGATAAGCTGGTGAAACACAGAAACTTGTGACAAGAAAACACTGAGGTGCCGACAGTCCTTTCTAACCAGTGCAGCCCGTCACCCCCGTGCCATCTCAGAGCAACTACAACTCCCTCACCTTACGCTGCCTCACACTGCGCCTCAGTGACTCCCCAGAATGTACATCGGAGGTGGAGGGGGCCAGCTGCCTATCTCGCCCCGTGGCCTGTGATGCGCGTGGCGGGCGTCCTCTGGAGGCCCTGGACCTTGAGGGGCCCTGGCCGGCTTCCAGGTGTCTGGGATGTTTCCATGACACCCTCTTCATCCCGCTGCCTCTGAGATGCCCCAGTGTCAGGAAGGGGGGAGTCAGAAGGTGTTGCCATAGCCACAGTCTCCTGGCTGGAAGGCCCCGGCGTGGGCTCGCGCCCTTCCTTCTCCCTTGGGGTCCCTTTTGGCCCCTGGGTCATTCCATGGGACACTGGTGCTTCTGCAGCGAGCTCCAGAAGCTCCGGCGTCACCTGGCACTGCCAGTCCTGGAGAACCACCTGTGTCCTACCCATGGTGGGCAACCCCTCCGCGATGGCCATTTGAGTTGTGGGCCATCTCTCAATGGCCGCAGCAAGTGCCCTGTGAGACTGAGCCATTCTCTGCAAGCCCTCAGCCGTGGCCCTCTGAGACTGGGCCACCTTCTCAAGGGTTGCTGCCATTGTCCGCTGTGTCTCAGTGCTGTCCCTCTGGGTCTCCTGCAAGCTCTCGAGCCTCTCAGCCATGGGCCGCAGAATCTCGAGAAGCCTGCTCAGTCCCTCCGCCGTGGCCTGCTGTGACTCGGCCATTGCTTGGAGCCTGCCACCCATGGTGAGGATCCCCTGCCCCAGGCTTTCCACTGCAGATGCCACCCTTGCAGTGTTGGCCTGGGAACCACGCATGACAGGCGTGCTGGTCCGCCTGAAAGCTTTGAGACTCCTCCCAGCAGCCTCACAGTTGGTCCAGTGTGGCCGTCAGCCCTTCCTGCATTCCCTGGCTCTGTTGCTGCATCTCCAGCAGCTGAGGGAGAAGTGATCTCAGAGGCCCAGCATGTAGCCTGGGGCCAGCTGAGTCCTCGCCTCCAGCAAGTCCCCGCATGCCAGAGGCCTCGGACGTTTCCTCCTCCACCCAATGTACATCAGCAGATGTGTCGTGCTCACCAGAGAGTGACCCAGAAGCCTCAACACTAACCGGACCCACTGACGTGTCTGTTTCTGCGATGGTGATTTGTGAGGTAGAAGCTGACGGATAAACGGTGCCTCCCTCGGAGGTCCCTTCACCCATATCCTCCGAGGACTCATCCGAGCTATCGTTCCCAGGATGGACGGGAGCTGTAGCCGGGGCCTGCGGTCCAGAAGGCCCCGGGGCATCAGGATTTGTCCCTGAATCACAGGACACAAGGTGCAAGGGAGGGAGAGGAATCCGGGAGGCCAAACACATGAACCACATGGCTCCCTTGAACATAGAACAGTGAACCCAGACAATTACATCACAGGGACAGGCCCTTCGGACATCCAACCCTGTCGCGACCAGGCTGCCCCTCTGATTTGTTTGCCCCCATATGCCTCTGTTCCCATCCCATTCAGATAGCTGTAGACATGCCCCTTAAATGTCCCTATAGTTTCCGCTTCCTCGACCTCCCCGGGCAGAGAGGTCCAGGCACCCACTATCCTCTCTATGCAAATAAGATGCCTCATACACCTCCTTCACACCTTGCCCCTTGCACCCGAAACTCGTGCCCCCAAGAAGTTGCCTCAACGCGAGTGTAGGAATGCCAGGTGCTCATGTCTGGATGGCAGACCGACCATGTAGGTATATACCGCAGGGCAAGAGTTATAGCTGGGGGAAAGGAAATTATGATGCGATTAGGCGAGATTGAGGTGGCATAGGTTGGGGAAGGAAACTGCAGGGGATGGGCACAATTGAAATGTGGAACTTGTTCAAGGAACAGCTACTACGCGTCCTTGATAAATATGTACCTGTCAGGCAGGGAGGAAGTGGTCGAGCGAGGGAACTGTGGTTTACTAAGGAGGTTGAATCTCTTGTGAAGAGGAAGAAGGAGACTTATGTTAAGATGAGACGTGAAGGCTCAGTTAGGGAGCTTGAGAGTTACAAGTCAGCCAGGAAGGACCTAAAGAAAGAGTTAAGAAGAGCCAGGAGGGGACATGAGAAGTCTTTGGCAGGTAGGATCAAGGAAAACCCTGAAGCTTTCTATAGGTATGTCAGGAGTAAAAGAATGACTAGGGTAAGATTAGGGCCAGTCAAGGACAGTAGTGGGAAGTTGTGCGTGGAGTCTGAAGAGATAGGAGAGGCACTAAATGAATATTTTTCATCAGTATTCACACTGGAGAGGGACAGTGTTGTCGAGGGGAGTACGGAGATGCAGGCTGTTGGACTGGACGGGATTGAGGTTCATAAGGAGGAGGTGTTAGCAATTCTGGAAAGGGTAAAAATAGATAAGTCCCCTGGGCCGGATGGGATTTATCCTAGGATTCGCTGGGAGGCAAGAGAGGAGATTGCAGAGCCTTTGGTTTTGATCTTTGTGTTGTCATTGTCTACAGGAACAGTGCCAGAAGACTGGAGGATAGCAAATGTTGTCCCCTTGTTCAAGAAGGCGACTAGGGTTCAAGAAGTGCGGCCGCACCAGAGTTTTGTACAGTTGCAGCATGACCTCCTGGCTCCGAAACTCAATCCCTCTACCAATAAAAGCTAACACACCGTACGTCTTCTTAACAACCCTATCAACCTGGGTGCCAACTTTCAGGGATCTGGGTGTCCATGTGCATAGATCCCTGAAAGTTGGCACCCAGGTTGATAGGGTTGTTAAGAAGACGTACGGTGTGTTAGCTTTTATTGGTAGAGGGATTGAGTTTCGGAGCCAGGAGGTCATGCTGCAACTGTACAAAACTCTGGTGCGGCCGCACTTGGAGTATTGCGCACAGTTCTGGTTGCCGCATAATAGGAAGGATGTGGAAGCATTGGAAAGGGTACAGAGGAGATTTACTAGGATGTTGCCTGGTATGGTGGGAAAATCATATGAGGAAAGGCTGAGGGACTTGAGGTTGTTTTTGTTAGAGAGAAGAAGGTTAAGAGGTGACTTAATAGAGGCATACAAGATGATCAGAGGATTAGATAGGGTGGACAGTGAGAGCCTTTTTCCTCGGATGGTGATGGCTAACACGAGGGGACATAGAAACATAGAAAAACTACAGCACAAAACAGGCCCTTCGGCCCCACAAGTTGTGCTGAACATATCCCTACTTTTTAGACCTACCTATAACCCTCCATCCTATTAAGTCCCATGTACTCATCCAGGAGTCTCTTAAAAGACCCTATTGAGTTCACCTCCACCACCACTGACGGCAGTCGATTCCACTCGCCCACCACCCTCTGTGTGAAAAACTTACCCCTAACATCTCCCCTGTACCTACCCCCCAGCACCTTAAACCTGTGTCCTCTCGTAGCAGCCATTTCCACCCTGGGAAAAAGCCTCTGAGAGTCCACCCGATCTATGTCTCTCAACATCTTATACACCTCTATTAGGTCTCCTCTCATCCTACGTCTCTCGAAGGAGAAAAGACCGAGCTCCCTCAGCCTATCATAAGGCATGCCACTCAATCCAGGCAACATCCTTGTAAATCTTCTCTGCACCCTTTCAATCTTTTCCGCATCCTTCCTATAGTGAGGCGACCAGAACTGAGCACAGTACTCCAAGTGGGGTCTGACGAGGGTCTTATATAGCTGCATCATTATCCCCGGACTCCTAAACTCAATCCCTCGATTGATAAAGGCCAGCACACCATACGCCTTCTTAACCACCTCCTCCACCTGTGGGGCCGATTTTAGAGTCCTATGGACCCGGAACCCAAGGTCCTTCTGATCCTCTACAGAGTCTTTCCCTTTATATTGTACTCCTTCATCCCATTTGACCTGACAAAATGGACCACTACGCATTTATCTGGGTTGAAGTCCATCTGCCACTTCTCCGCCCAGTCTTGCATCCTATCTATGTCCCTCTGTAACTTCTGACATCCCTCCAGACTATCCACAACCCCACCAACCTTCGTGTCATCGGCAAACTTACCAACCCATCCCTCCACTTCCTCATCCAGTCATTTATGAAAATGACAAACAGCAAGGGTCCCAGAACAGATCCCTGGGGCACACCACTGGTGACCGACCTCCATTTAGAAAAAGACCCATCTATACCCACTCTCTGCCTCCTTTGGGCAAGCCAGTTCTGGATCCACAGAGCAGCAGCCCCTTGGATCCCATGCCCTCTCACTTTTTCTAGAAGCCTTGCATGGGGGACCTTATCGAACGCCTTGCTAAAATCCATATAAACCACATCTACCGCTTTCCCTTCGTCAATGTGTTTAGTCACATTTTCGAAGAACTCCACCAGGCTCGTAAGGCACGATCTGCCCTTGACAAAGCCATGCTGAGTATTCTTGAGCATACTAAACCTCTCTAAATGCTCATATATCCTGTCCCTCAGGATCTTCTCCATCAGTTTACCAACCACTGAGGTTAGACTCACCGGTCGGTAATTTCCTGGGCTATCCCTATTCCCCTTCTTGAAAATAGGAACCACATCCGCAATTCTCCAATCCTCCGGCACCTCCCCCGTCTCCATCTGTTCCCTCGCCTCCCACAGTAACCTGGGGTACATCCCATCCGGACCGGGCGACTTATCTATCTTGATGCCATTCAAAGATTCCAGCACAACCTCTTTGTTAAAGTCCACATACTCAATCTTTTCAGTCCACCGCAAACCCGCAGTACATCCACCCAGGTCCTTCTCCTCTGTGAAAACCGAGGCAAAATACTCCTTAAGCACCTCTGCCATTTCTACTGGTTCCGTACAGATTTTCCCGCCTTCACCTTTTATCAGCCCTATTCCTTCACGTCTCATCCTTTTACTCTTCACATATTTATAGAACGCCTTAGGGTTCTCCTTAATCGTACCTGCCAAGGCCTTCTCGTGACCCCTTCTGGCTCTCCTAATTTCCTTCTTTAGTCCCTTCCTACAAGCCATATACTCATCTAGATCCCTATCTTCACCAAGCTCTCTGAACCTTTTGTACCCTTTTCTTCTCGACTAGGTCCCGCACAGCTTTCGTGCACCACGGTTCCTTTAACCGGCCAACTCCTCCCTGTCTGCTCGGAACGTTGTCCTGTAGAACTCTAGACAGACATTCCTTGAAAAACTGCCACCTCTCTTCAGTACATTTCCCCGAGAATACCTCCTTCCAATTTACTCCTCTAATTTGCTGCCTTATGTCTTCATATTTCCCCTTACTCCATATAAACGCTTTCCTAGCTTGCCTGATCCTCTCTTTTTCCAATACAAGCATAAAGGAGATAGAGTTATGATCGCTATCCCCAAGATGCTCTCCCACTGAGAGATCTGACACCTGTCCAGGTTCATTGGTCAGTATCAGATCAAGTACAGCCTCTCCTCTTGTAGGCTTGTCCACATGCTGTGTCAGGAAACCCTCCTGAACACACCTAATGAACTCCTCCCCATCCAATCCCCTTACCCTAGGGATATTCCAATCTATGTTTGGGAAATTAAAGTCTCCCATCACAACAACTCTGCTATTACTGCATCTCTCCAGGATCTGTTTCCCTATCCACTCCTCCACCTTCCTGTTACTATTGGGCGGCCTATAGAAAACTCCCAGCAAAGTGATCGACCCCTTCCCACTCCGAACTTCCACCCACAGAGACTCTGTGGACAATCCCTCCACAGCATACACCTTCTCTACAGCTGTGACACTATCCCTGATCAGCAGTGCCACTCCACCCCCTCTCTTGCCTCCCTCCCTGTCCTTCCTGAAACATCTGAATCCCGGCACCTGGAGTATCCAGTCCTGTCCCTGAGACATCCAAGTCTCCGTAATGGCCACCACATCACACTTCCAGGCATCGATCCAGGCTCTGAGCTCATCCCCTTTATTCACTATACTCCTGGCATTAAAGTAAACACATCTCAATCCTTTGCTCTGAGCTCTTTCCTTCTCTATTCCCTGTCCATCCTCCCTCTTGCACCGTCTATAACCCTTCTCCGTTTGCGAGCTAACTTCCTCGCTCCCAGTCACCTCGTCTCGATCCCCCCCCCCCCAACCTATCTAGTTTAAACTCTCCCCAGTAGCCTTAGCCAACCTTCCCGCCAGGATATTGGTCCCCCTGGGATTCAAGTGCCACCCGTTTTTTGTGTACAGGTCACACCTGCCCCTAAAGAGGTCCCAATGGTCCAGGAACCTGAATCTCTGCCCCCTGCACCAGTCCCTCAGCCACACATTCATCCTCCACCTCACTCCATTCCTGTCCTCACCTTCCCGTGGCACAGGCAGCAATCCTGAGATTACTACCTTTGCTTTCCTCCTTCTCAGCTGTCTCCCTAATTCCCTATACTCTCTTTTCAGGACCCCTTCCCCCTTCCTTCCCACATCAGCGGTACCAATATGTACTGCTACCTCTGGCTCCTCTCCCTCCCCCCTCAGGATTTCTGGGAGTCGACTAGCAACATCCTGGATCCTGGCCCGAGGGAGGCAGACCACCATCCGAGACTCCCGCCTGCCTCCACAAAAACACCTGTCCGACCCCCTTACTGTCGAGTCCCCGATTAACACTGCCTTCCTCCGCTTTTCCTTAGCCCTGTGAGTTACAGGGCCGGACTCCACTCCGGAGACACTGCCACTGCTGCTTCCCCCAGGCGGGCTGTCCCCCCCAGCAGTACTCAGGCAGGAGTACTTGTTGTGGAGGGGCACACCCACCGGGGTGCTCTCAATCACCCGAGCTTTACCCTTCCTGGCCGTCACCCACTTGGCCTCCACCCGTGGCCCTGGTCTGACCACCTGATGATAGCTCTTGTCTATCACCTCCTCATTCTCCCTTAACAGCCTTAGATCCTCGAGCTGCAGTTCCAGCTCCCTAACACGGGCCCTCAGGAACCGCAGCTCGACACACCCCTCACAGATGTGGATGTCCGGGAGGCCAGGTGCCTCCAGGACCTCCCACATCCTACACTGGGAACAACACATTGGCTTCACACTCATATTTGACCCTTTATACCAAGGTACACAGAGAAAAGTAAATAAGAATTAAAAACTCACCCCTGCTCGCTCTGTCCCCCGAAGCCCCGTGAGCCAAAGCCCTTATAGCTCACACTCTGCTCCCTGCTCACTCCGCTGCCCGCTCCCGACGCTGCCCGCTGTATACTGCGGCATCCCTTTTATACTTCGCGCGCTTAAAATACCCTTCCCAGACTCCTTTAAATTGCGGGGTGAGAGATATAGGACAGATGTTAGAGGTAGGTTATTTACTCAGAGAGTAGTAAGGGCGTGGAATGCCCTGCCTGCAACAGTAGTGGACTCGTCAACATTAAGGGCATTCAAATGGTTATTGGATAAACATATGGATGATATTGGAATAGTGTAGATTAGAGGGGCTTTAGATTGGTTTCACTGGTCGGCGCAACATCGAGGGCCGAAGGGCCTGTACTGCGCTGTAATGTTCTATGTTCTATGCTGTCGCTGACAGCCCGCGTCGCCCCTTCTCTGGTGAGCTCCAGCGCCCGCTCTTCAGACGGGGCGAGGACCTGGAGGTCTGGCTCACCACCCCCTGTCTTCACCCTCTGACGAGTGTTGTGGTCGGTCTTCCTCTGTGGAGACAGAAGGAACCATAAAATAAATGATGGCGTGACTCATGCAGAGAATCAGGTGGTGACCCTTAGAGGGCAAACACAGTGAGGCTCATTGGGCGGAAAGGACGGAGGTGCTTGGGGGTCAGGAGCTGGAAGCATGTCGGGTGCTGGGAATAGGAGGATCTGGGGGAGATATGGGGGAGCATGCTGAATGGGGTTCAGCACTCACCCTTGCTGCATGGATGAGGTGACTGATTTTTTTTCCGGCACTGCCTCACGGTTCGGGGGGGCCAGTGCCCTGACACTGACCGAGGCAGCGACTGCCTCCCAGGCCGCATGGCCATCAGGCCCCCATGGGTCTGCGTCCTCCCGGGAGGAAGAGGGTGGCCCGCCTCGCCTCTGCTGCATCCAGCAGCCTCCCCAAGTTGTCCTCAGAAAATCGGGGGCTAGTCGTGCACACATAAGGGGACGGCACGGTAGCACAGTGGTTAGCACTGCTGCTTCACAGCTCCAGGGAGCTGGGTTCGATTCCCGGCTTGGGTCACTGTCTGTGTGGAGTTTGCACATTCTCCTCGTGTCTGCGTGGGTTTCCTCCGGGTGCTCCGGTTTCCTCCCACAGTCCAAAGATGTGCGGGTTAGGTTGATTGGCCGTGCTAAAAATTGCCCCTTAGTGTTTTGAGATGGGTAGGCTAGAGGGATTAGCGGGTAAAATATGGAGGGATATGGGGGTAGGGCCTGGGTGGGATTGTGTTCAGTGTAGACTCGATGGGCCGAATGGCCTCTTTCTACACTGTCGGGTTTCTATGATCTATGACATTGTCCTGTACTGCCTGCCTGTCCATTCTGGAGTTTCTTATGGAGCTGCCCTTCATTAGGCCAGATCAGCTGCAGGCAGTTTGACAGAACATTCCAGCAAGTTCCATGCAGTTTGCTTGTTAGCATTGAGGGGAAGGCAAGTGCGCACTTGCAGGTGTGCTGCTGGGGAGGGGGTGGGGGGGGGGGGGGGCAGTGGTGGTGGATGAGTGCCTCAATGATTAACGACAGGGGAGAGAGAGGGGGGTGTCACACAGCCATCGGAGTGTAAGTGGGATGGGGCCATGTGCGGGATTATCCGGCCCGGCAGTGATGTGACGGGCGCGTTTTTTCGATTTTTTTCCAACTGCGCGGTTCAGAGCTCCGATCGTCCCGGCAGCGCTAAGCCCCGCCCACAGCGCGAATCGGACTGGAGATGGCTGAGAGCGAATGGGGGCGCCTGAAAGCGGATTTCTCAGTCGGATCTGTACTAGGCCCAGATTCGGCACTTAGAATGAAAATGGTAAAATCGGGCCCTTAGTGTCAGGGGGATTATCAGGGTAAATATGTGGAGTTACGGGGATAGGGCCTGGGTGGGATTGTTGGGGGTGTAAGTTCGATGGGCCAAATGGCCTCCTTCTGCAATGTGACATTTTAAATACTGTATAAAATATTGTTTTTCATGGAACCACAGTACAGGAGGCCATTCTGTCCATGGCACCAGTTGAGGTACCAGCTCTTTAACTAGAATTATTCAATCCTATGCCATTTCCTTGCACTTTTCCTTATTGTATTTATATTTTCCTTCATAAACCATTCAGCCTCTGCTTTAACCGCCCACCACCCACAATAATTCACTTCATACTCAAATAATCTGCTGAGTTTGGGGAAAGAATCTGCCAATTGCTTTCTGCTCATCTGTACCTTCTGATTCCCAATATCCTACCAATCAATCCCAATCCCTCACTGTTCATCCTTTTATTCAGAAACTGGCCAAAAATAGTTCAAACTATTCCAATATTTCCACTCGCAAATTCCAAATAGCACCCAGATTTCTCATCTCGTGTGACTGCTATCCGCGTGTGGGGAGCGGAGGTTAGATAAGTTACTGCTGCTGTTCCCAACATTACTCCCTCGTGCGGTGAGCAGAGTTTAAACATTAAACTCCAAACGGAAATGTTGCCATTTCAAACGAGGGGTGATAATGTTAACATTTATTTGTGGTTACCAACCCTGCCGACTGTTTCTACAGAAACTCTAGCTTGAAACTTCATCACAACAAACAATTTCAAGCGGAGATTCCAATCTGAATAATGAGCAGAGATGATTAGATTTTAGCGTTTCAGTGTCAAACCGGGAGTAAATGTGCAAAATAACCCAGCATTTATTGCCCATCCCTAATTGCCCTTGAGAAGGTGGTGGTGAGCTGCCTTCTTGAATCGCTCCAGTCCCTGAGGTGTAGGTACACCCGCAGTGCTGCTAGGGAAGGAGTTTCAGGATTGTGACCCAGCGACAGTGAAGGAACAGTGATGTCTTTCTAAATCAGGATGGTGGTGTTCCCATGCATCCATTGCCCTTGTCCTTCTAGCTGGTAGAAATCACAGTTTGGAAGATGCTGTCGAAGGAGTCTTCATTAGTTGCTGCAGTGCATTTTGTAGATGGTACACATGGCTGCCGCTGTGCATCAGTGATGGACTGAGTGAATGGTGAAGTTAGTGGATGGGGCCGCTTTGTCCTGGATGGTTTTTGAGTGTTGTTGGAGCTGCATTCATCCAGGCGAGTGGCAAAGTATTCCATCACACTCCCGACTCGCACCTTGCAGATGGTGGACTGACTTTGGGGAGTCAGGAGGTGAGTTCATCTCTCCAAGATTCCCAGCTTCTGACCAGTTCTTGTATGCACAGTAGTAATATGGCTACAGTGACAAAGGCCATTCAGCTTATCATGTCCATGTTGACTCTGTGTAACAGCAGCACAGCAAATTCACTGTGCTGCCTTTTCCACTGGCCCAGTAAACCTTTTCTTTTCAGTTAAGGGAATAACTATCTTTTGAAATTTATGATAAATCAGCATCCACCACATTCTCAGGCAGTATCCGGAGTAGAAAGGACAAGAAATCCAACAATATATCTCCTACCTTCCAGGAAGATTAGACTCGTGTCCCTCAGAATTTGGAAAGTTGTGCATAACACCAGGAAGGAGAAAATGTAGGTGCAGATTGGGTCAGCAATCTTGTACTCGGGCTGCAAGAAAAACACTCAAAATGAAGAGCGACTGGCAATAGGAACAACATTTTGTATCAGAGACTGAAATCCCTCAAACACACTAAACTACTGAGGTAGTTTGGGCTGAGGTTAGAAACAGGAAAGGAGAGGTCACCCTGTTGGGAGTTTTCTATAGGCCTCCGAAAAGTTCCAGAGATGTAGAGGAAAGGATTGCAAAGATGATTCTGGATAGGAGCGAAAGTAACAGGGTAGTTGTTATGGGGGACTTTAACTTGACAAATATTGACTGGAAAAGCTATAGTTCGAGTACTTTAGAGGGGTCAGTTTTTGTCCAATGTGTGCAGGAGGGTTTCCTGACGCAGTATGTAGACAGGCCAACAAGAGGCGAGGCCACATTGGATTTGGTACTGGGTAATGAACCAGGCCAGGTGTTAGATTTGGAGGTAGGTGAGCACTTTGGTGATAGTGACCACAATTCGGTTACGTTTACTTTAGCGATGGAAAAGGATAGGTATATACCGCAGGGTAAAGAGTTATAGCTGGGGGAAAGGAAATTATGATGCGATTAGGTGAGATTTAGGATGCATAGGATGTGGAAGGAAACTGCAGGGGATGGGCACAATTGAAATGTGGAGTTTGTTCAAGGAACAGCTACTGTGTGTCCTTGATAAGAATGTACCTGTCAGGCAGGGAGGAAGTGGTCGAGCGAGGGAACCATGGTTTACTAAAGAAGTTGAATCTCTTGTGAAGAGGAAGGAGACTTATGTAAAGATGAGACGTGAAGGCTCAGTTAGGGCGCTTGAGAGTTACAAGTTAGCCAGGAAGGACCTAAAGAGAGAGCTAAGAAGAGCCAGGAGGGGACATGAGAAGTCTTTGGCAGCTAGGATCAAGGAAAACCCTAAAGCTTTCTATAGGTATGTCAGGAATGAAAGAATGACTAGGGTAAGATTAGGGTCAGTCAAGGACAGCAGTGGGAAGTTGTGCGTGGAGTCTGAAGAGATAGGAGAGGCGCTAAATGAATATTTTTCGTCAGTATTCACACAGGAAAAAGACAATGTTGTCGAGGAGAATACTGAGATACAGGCTATTAGACTAGACTGGATTGAGGTTCATAAAGGAGAAGGTGTTAGCAATTCTGGAAAATGTGAAAATAGATAAGTCCCCTGGGCCAGATGGGATTTATCCTAGGATTCTCTGCGAGGCTAGGGAGGAGATTGCAGAGCCTTTGGCTTTGATCTTTATGGAATAGTGCCAGAAGACTGGGGGATAGCAAATGTTGTCCCCTTGTTCAAGAAGGGGAGTAGAGACAACCCTGGTAATTATAGACCGGTGAGCCTTACTTCTGTCGTGGGCAAAGTTTTGGAAAGGATTATAAGAGATAGGATTTATGATCATCTAGAAAGGAATAATTTGATTAGGGATAGTCAACACGGTTTTGTGAAGGGTAGGTCGTGCCTCACAAACCTTATTGAGTTCTTTGAGAAGGTGACCAAAGAGGTGGATAAGGTTAAGGCAGTTGATGTGGTGCATATGGATTTCAGTAAAGCGTTTGATAACGTTCCCCACGGTAAGCTATTGCAGAAGATACGGACACATGGGATTGAGGGTGATTTAGTGGTTTGGATCAGGAATTGGCTAGCTGTAAGAAGACAGAGGGTGGTGGTTGATGGGAAATGTTCATCCTGGAGTTCAGTTATTAGTGGTGTACCGCAAGGATCTGTTTTGGGGCTACTGCTGTTTGTCATTTTTATAAATGACCTGGATGAGGGCGTAGAAGGATGGGTTAGTAAATTTGCGGATGACACTAAAGTCGGTGGAGTTGTGGACAGTGCGGAAGTATGTTGTAGGTTACAGAGGGACATAGATAAGCTGCAGAGCTGGGCTGAGAGGTGGCAAATGGAGTTTAATGCGGAAAAGTGTGAGGTGATTCACTTTGGAAGGAGTAACAGGAATACAGAGTACTGGCCTAATGGTAAGATACTTGCTAGTGTGGATGAACAGAGGGATCTGGGTGTCCATGTGCATAGATCCCTGAAAGTTGGCCCCCGGGTTGATAGGGTTGTTAAGAAGGCGTACGGTGTGTTAGCTTTTATTGGTAGAGGGATTGAGTTTCGGAGCCAGGAGGTCATGCTGCAACTGTACAAAACTCTGGTGTGGCCGCACTTGGAGTATTGCATACAGTTCTGGTCGCCGCATCATAGGAAGGATGTGGAAGCATTGGAAAGGGTGCAGAGGAGATTTACCAGGATGTTGCCTGGTATGGTGGGAAGGTCTTATGAGGAAAGGCTGAGGGACTTGAGGCTGTTTTCGTTAGAGAGAAGGAGGTTAAGAAGTGACTTAATAGAGGCATACAAGATGATCAGAGGATTAGATAGGGTGGATAGTGAGAGCCTTTTTCCTCGGATGGTGATGGCGAGCATGAGGGGACATAGCTTTAAATTGAGGGGTGATCGATATAGGACAGATGTCAGAGGTAGGTTCTTTACTCAGAGAGTAGTGAGAGTGTGGAATGCCCTGCCTGCAACAGTCGTGGACTCGCCAACATTAAGGACATTTAAATGGTCATTGGATAAACATATGGATGATATTGGAATAGTGTGGGTTAGATGGGCTTTAGATTGGTTTCACAGGTCGGCACAACATCGAGGGCCGAAGGGCTTGTACTGCGCTGTAATGTTCCGTGTTCTATGTTCTATCTCAGTTAAGGCAGCGTGATCGGTGCTTCAGAGAGGAACAAGCATCTCCCCTTCCCCCCCACAACTAAAGGGCAATTTAGCATGGCCAATCCCTCTAACCTGCACATCTTTGGACTGTGGGAGGAAACCGGAGCACCCCGGAGGAAACCCACGCAGAAACGGGGAGAACGTGCAGACTCCACACAGACGGTGACCCAAGCCAGGAATCGAACCCGGGTCCCTGGCGCTGTGAGGTCACTGTGCCGCCCGGATTCACTGGGGTGCTGCCAACTTTGAGGAAATATAAATGAGAAAGATTTGGAGCTTTTTTCATTAAAACAGAATAATCCATGGTGATTTGAGAGATGTATTTAAAATGATAAATGATGTGAAGAGAGTGCAGGTGTTCGGGACAATCAAGAAGCAGCGACAGATAGGATCAGAGACCAAGGGTCAGTGAGAAACACATTCCCGCCAGACCCAGTGTCCCGTGGCCATTTCACACTCGAGCGAGCATTAAGCTGCTCCAGACGGGACCCCCCACCCCTCCCAGGGCCGTCAAGGCAGTAAAACCTGGAGAGCAAGATGGGGGAGGGGGAGGGGGAAATCATTGTGTCCAGGAGTTCAGAGGTACCAGACCTTGAGGAGGAAGGGTGGTGAGGCCCCAGACAGAGGCTTCATGAGGGGGCACATGCACCCCTTCCCAGCCGGGAGAGCTCCATTCATTATCAGGCCTGCTCCCACACCAGCAGCCTAACAATGGAGGCTGGGTGGGAAATGGCCCTTCCTCGATTGGGACAAGGGTGAGGCCTTGGCAGAGTGAAATTGGTCTTTTAAAGGTAGGCGGTAACCCCGAGGGAATCCCGTCCCTGAAATTTCACAATCTCCTCCCAACACCCACCTAAGAACCCGCCAGTGCCCAAATTTTAGTCATAGAATGGTTACAGCACAAAAGGAAAACATTCTGCCCATCATATCTGTGCCAGTGCTAGCCCCACTTACCTGCCTTTTCCCAACAGCCCTGATTTTTAAAATTCCCCTCTTGCCTTGATTGAAGCTGCCTCCAAACTCTCAGGCACTCCAGATCCTAACTATTCACTGTGTGAAAAGTTTCTCCTCATGTCCCCGTTGCCTCTTTAGCCAATTACCTTAACGCTGTGCTCCCCCATTCTCAAACATTCTACCAAGGGAACAGTTTCTCCCTATTTACTCTGTCCAGATTCTGAATACATTGATCAGGCCACCCCACAACCCCCTCCCCCGCCCCCCCGCCCTCAACCTTCCCTTCCCCAAGGGGAACAACCTCTGCTTCTCCAATCCATCTTCATAACTGAAGTCTCTCATTCCTGGAACCATTCTGGCGAATGTTTCTGAATTCTCTCTAAAGTTCCTAAAGTGTGGCTCCCAGAACTGGACACAACTCTCCAGCTGATACTGAATCAACGTTTTAGAGAAGTTTAACATAACCTCCTTGCTTTTGTACTCTATCCTGCTATTAATAAAGCCCAGAATACTGTATGTTTCATTGGTCGCCCTCTCACTGACTTATACACATATACCCCAGGTCCCTCTGCTCCTGCATCCGCTTTATAAAATTCAACATCAGAGAAGCTGCTTCACACAGAGTCGTGAGGTTGTGGGATTCATGTGAATTTTCAAGATTAGATTGGAGAGGAACTAAATGAAAAGAGACTGAAGGGAAATGGGAACAGGGCAGTTAAACGTGATGGAGATGGTTTGCACATGTGCAGATTATTAGCTAACATGAACGCAATGGGCTGAATGGTCTTTTGCGACACTGTAATGTCTACATTAAGTGTCCAGATACCATTAGTATGTTGGATGTGGAGTAAAAATCCACATTATCATCTTCCAATTCCCAAACTAAAGGAAAAGTACATTTTCATCTGTCCCTCGAGGTATGTAAAATCAATTCAATTCAAAGTAAGAATAATTTTATACTGCGGAGAATTTACCATCGAGGCTACAATGTTCTACTGCACTAAAGACAGCGTTATGCATTTCTGTAAAAGATTTTGTATTTTAAATGCAACATGTCCCAGTGATGCATTTCTCACATCACAACCGCACTACTCTGCAATAGTGTCTCACTTGCTATAGAATGATTTGGGACATCCTGAGTCAAAGTCGCCATAGCATAGAACATTTTTCTATTTTTCAGTCAACAAAGGCCACACGTACTTTAAAGCGAATGATGTAAGCAGCAACCAGGACACCAACACTTTGCAACAGGTCCCCCAGAGCGTGGATGAAAGCAGCTCTGACAGCGAGACTCCCCGGGTTCGAACCGCCTTTAAGGTTCTCCCGGCCTCCTCCGGCAGCGTGTCCAGACGCGCAGTGAGAATGGGAATGCGAGTGACTTGATTGATTCAGCAAAAATCCCATTCTGTTCAATTTCATATAGAAAACACAAATAAAATAGAAATAGTGAAACATTTTAGTCACAGCACACAATCAATGTCACAGGCTGTGTCTGGGCTCAAACTTATTATTCTGAACAGTTCCAATAGCCAGAAGTCACCACAGAAGCAGAACTTCTGCAGAACACCCAGTTTGAGGGAGCAGGTGGTGCTTGCAGCTACATCTCAGACCATCGTTTCAGCAAAACTCTTGTGAAACTGCCAGAGGAAATTGCTGAGATTTTAGATTTTTAGTAGAATTTAGTGTTGCTTGTTTAAGTTGTGCATTTTTCAATAGGCCATTTTATATTAACAAGTGGGCAGAAAATAATCCAACTTGTCTCAGGTGGAGAAGGTGGTGAAGAAGGCATATGGTATGCTTGCCTTTATAGGACGGGACATAGAGTATAAAAGTTGGGGTCTGATGTTGCAGTTGTATAGAACGTTGGTTCGGCCGCATTTGGAATACTGCGTCCAGTTCTGGTCGCCGCACTACCAGAAGGACGTGGAGGCTTTGGAGAGAGTGCAGAGAAGGTTTACCAGGATGTTGCCTGGTATGGAGGGGCTTAGTTATTTGGAGAGATTGGGTAAACTGGGGTTGTTCTCACTGGAAAGACGGAGGATGAGGGGTGACCTAATAGAGGTGTATAAAATTATGAAAGGCATAGATAGGGTGAACGGTGGGAAGCTTTTTCCCAGGTCGGTGGTGACGTTCACGGGGGGTCATAGGTTCAAGGTGAGGGGGGGGGGGTGGGAGGTTTAACACGGATATCAGAAGGACGTATTTTACACAGAGGGTGGTGGGGGCCTGGAATGCGCTGCCGGGCAAGGTGGTGGAGGCGGACACACTGGGAATTTTTAAGACTTATCTAGATAGCCACATGAATGGAGGGATACAAAAGAATGGTCTAGTTTGGACCAGGGAGCGGCGCGGGCTTGGAGGGCCGAAGGGCCTGTTCCTGTGCTGTATTGTTCTTTGTTCTTTGATGTTACTGATCTATTAGAAGCACTGTGAAGAAATCAGTGCTGGCAATAGATGATTGTATTAGAAGAAAGTACTTCAATTATCCTGTAATTGATATCGAAGTAACTAATTAAATAGATAATAAGAGTCAGATTATATTATTTCTGTAATTTACTAATATTCCTATGTTTGGATTTTAAACTTGAAACTTTGAAAAGTGTTGTAACAGAAATGCATTTCCCTGTAAAAATGAAGGTGAGAAGTGGCAGGATTCTGGAACCATGGATGAGAAGGGAAATTGTAAGTTTAGTCAAAAGGGAAAAGGAAGAGGTCTCGGCATCTAAAAACTGACAAAGCCCTGGAGGAGCGCAGTGAAAATAGGAAGAAACTTAAACATGGAATTAGGAGACTAAAGGAGGTCATGAAATGTCTTTAGCAAACAGGGTCAAGTAGAATCCCGATGCTTTTTATGCATATATGTATAAAATATATTGCTAATAGTGCCGGGGATTGTCAGAGGATACAACAGGATAGAGATAGATTGGAGACTTGGGCACGGAAATGGCAGATGGAGTTTAATCTGGACAAATATGAGGTGATGCATTTTGGAGGATCAAATTTAGGTGTGAATTATACTGTAAATGGCAGAACCCTTAGGAACATTAACATACAGAGGGATCTGGGCGTGCAGGTCCACAGTTCCTTAAAAATAGCAATACAGGCGGCCAAGGTGATTAAGAAGGATATGACATGCTTGCCTTCATCAGCCGGGGCATTGAGTACAAGAGTTGGGAAATCATGTTGCAGCTATATAAAACCTTGGTTAGGCCGCATTTGGAGTACTGCATGCAGTTCTGGTCACCACACTACCAGAAGGACATGGAAGCTTTAGAGAGAGTACAAAGAATATTCACCAGGGTGTTGGCTATGAGGGGGAGGTTGAATAAACTAGGATTGTTTTCACTGGAAAGACAGAGGCGGAGGAGAGACCTGATAGAGGTTTACAAAATTATGAGAGGCACAGACAGGGTAGATAGTCAGATGCTTTTTCCAAGGTTAGAAGTGTCAATTACAAGGGGGCACAGGTTCAAGGTGAGAGGGGGAGAGTTTAAGGGAGATGTGCGGAGGAAGTTTTTCATGCAGAGAGTGGTGGGTGCCTGGAACGAGCTGCCAGGTGGTGGAAGCAGGAACATTAGCAACATTTGAGACACATCTGGATGGGTAGATGATTAGGGAAGGAATAGAGGGATACGGACCGAGTAACGGCAGAAGATTTTTTTTGTAATTTATTTAGAGCATCATGATTGGCTCAGGCTTGGAGGGCCGAAGGGTCTGTTCCTGTGCTGTACATTTCTTTGTAGAAATCTACACTATCCGGTATTGGTCTATCACAAACACAGATTGACTAGCTCAGTTCTGTCCTGATGAATGGGCTGTTTGTAAAGGATGAAGATAAGGAGTACATCCTGACGCAAGCCGCTGTCTTAGATTTAACGAATTTGCCCAATAGCCAGAACAAATTAAATTAACCCTTACAACACCGTCGCCTGATTAGCTGTTTTCAACAACATGAGCTAAGAACAGCAGAATGGTTAACACTGCCGCCTCACGGCACCGAGGACTTGGGTTCAATTCCTGGCTTGGGTCACTGTCTGTGTGGAGTTTGCACATTCTCCCCATGTCTGCGTGGGTTTTCTCTGGGTGCTCCGGTTTCCGTCCACAGTCCATAGATGTGCAGGTTAGGTGGATTTGCCCCATAATGTCCCAAAATGCGTAGGTTAAGGGGATTAGCCATGGTAAATGCATGGGGTTGCAGGCATAGAGCAGAAGTAGGGCCCTGGTGAGATGCTCTTTCGAAGAGTCGGTGCAGATTTGATGGGTCGAATGGCCTCTTTCTGCACTGCAGGGATTCTACGGTTCTAAGATGGGGGGCAAGAATGTCTTTTTAGGTATAAAATGGGATTATGGGAACCATCTTGCTGTGTATATTAAGTGAAGGGAGAACTGTCTAGATCTCTGGGATGGAAGTGAGAGTCTTGTCGCAGAGACATTGTGATAGTAACACTGGACCAGGGACAGAGGCAGGTTCCTTCACCATTGACTCTCGGATGGTGCAATGGAGGAAGATGTGAATATCTGTCAGCACAAAGGGCGGAGGTTGTTTCTGGACTGATCGCCCATTGGAGGATGTGTTTTGTTGACTTTCCCCCTGCTGCCTCTCATTGGTTAGTGAATAAATTTCAGTTCATTGATTAGTCTTTGGTTGACGGATAAATTATTGTTGCTTCATTTTGCTTATATTCAATAAATTTAGTTACAATCTTTGGATTGTGTCTCTGTCAAAATCAAACTGTTAAAGGGGGTAATTTGGAATTGATTCAAAATATCCTTTCCTGGCCGACAGACTTTAACATTCAACTCCTTGTAACATCTCCTCGCAAGGATGGCAGATTGGCTCACACTCAGCCGCGAATGCCCTGGGTGTTCTGTATCTCTGACCGTGACTGAGTATTTCCAAATACCAAAGCCTGAGAAAGCCCTCATCATCATAATCATAAACAGTCTTCACGATGGCCCTGTACAGACAACGATCCAAAGCTGCAGACAAAACTAATCATCATTTTGACCGTGTGATTATTTTAACATTCCTTCACGGGATGTGGGTGTCGCTGGCTGGGCAGCATTTATTGCTCATCCCTCATTGCCCTTGAGAAGATGGCGGTAAGCTGTCTTCTTGAACCGCTGCAGTCCATGTGGTGTAGGTACACCCACAGTGCTCTTAGGGAGGGAATTCCAGGGTTTTGACCCAGCGACAGTGAAAGAACGGTGATATATTTCCAAGTCAGGATGGTGAGTGACTTGGAGGGGAAATTCCAGGTGTTCCCAGGCTTAGAACAGGAAACCCTGTTGACAGGCGCTAGGATCAAACAATCCCACTGCCACGAAACACACTGCGGGGGCCCAGTAAATCCCACCCCGTGTACAGGATTTGGGGAGTCAGCAGGTCAGTTACAACCCACGAAATTCCCAGCCTCTGACCTGCTCTTGTAGCCACGGTATTTACAAGGTTAGTTCAGTTCAGTTTCTGGTCAATGGTAATCCCCCAGGTTGTTGATAGTGGGATGGTAATGCCATTGAATGTCAAGAGGAGATGGTTAGATTCTTTCTTGTTGGAGATGGTCATTGCCTGGCACTTATGTGGCAAGTAATATTTGTGCCACACATCAGCCCAAACCTGGATATTGTCCAGGTCTTGCTGTATTTCGACATGGACTTCACATTTATCTAAATTAAACTCCATCTGCCATTCATCAACCTACTAGCCCAATTGATCAAGATCCCGTTGCAATCCCAGATAACCTTCCGCATTCTCCACTATGCCACAATCTTGGTGTCATTTGCAAACCTACTAACCATGCCCCATAAATTCTCATCCAAATCATTAATATCGAATGCTGCCTTGATGTCCAGGGCAGTCACTCTCACCTCACCTCTGGAGTTCTGCTCTTTTGTCCATGTTTGAACCAAGGCTGCAATGAAGTCAGGAGTTGAGTGGCCCTGGCAGAACCCAAACTGAAGGTCAGTGAGCAGGTTATAGCTGAGCAAGTTTTTGGCTCGATTTAGAAATTGTGTCTCAGGAGGTTTGCTGCAAGAACTTACAGTGGCAGCTCAGTGCCACTGTTCAGATGGGGCTGCTCACAATGGGCTGAATGGCCTCCTTCTCGTTCTGTTCTGTAAATGACTACTCCAACAGACACTTATTACTTCGCAATATTAGTCAAAACACAACTGCTCAGAGGATAGGCCTCTGAAAATTGGAAGTTATAAGCAATTAATTCAGGCTGACTTATTTTATGAAACAAATAACTAACTCAGGAAGCTAAATTAAGTTTACTTTGAAAGGTGCATTAATGGGTTCACACCAGAACAGCACATCAGGAAGATAATGTGGTTGTTTACAGAAACCAGTGGACTTACATGAGGTTAACAGCAACTCCAATTGCCGCAATAACGATCATTATATCTGCCTGAATCTCAAAGTTCTGGTGAATGGTCCTCTGAACAGCTTCATAGACAAGCCCAATGGTCACAGCATAGATCAGCATCACACTCAACACTGCAGCCAAGGCCTCTGGACAACACAGATCAAAGAAACCCCATTAATATCTCAAACCCAACTCACCACAATGCCAACATCAGAATCAAATAGGAGACAGCTATCAGCACAAATAAACATCATCATAAATTCAGGTGCAGTGGTATTGTCACTGGAATAGTAATCCAGAAACCCAGGATAATAATACTCTGGGGACCCGGGTTCAAATCCCGCCACAGCAGATGGTGGAAGTTGAATTCAATAAAAATCTGGAATTGAGAATCCACTGATGACCAGGAAACCATTGTCGATTGTCGGAAAAACCCCAACTGGTTCACTAATGCTATTTGCATCTTATAAATGCTGATTAAAACAGCTGCCCACTGGCACCCCGCCAGGACTGCCAATCTTGTGTCGCCCAAGCGTGAAATTACCTTGGTCTCGATCCCGATTGTTAAAGAGCGCGGTGCACAACAGCCCTCAGTTCCCCAGAGACTTTGAGGTGAGTGTAACAAAACCTTTCTCCCATCGCGCTGCGCTGCTCACTCTGCCGGGACAGACCGCTTCCTGCCTCCATCTCCGTGTCGAACTGGTCTTCATGGACAGCACCGCGCTGCTGCACCCTCCTGTGTCACCGTCTCCGTTCAGTTCTGTGTCTGGGGTTGGGGAGTTCGGGCCTCTCCTTTCCCCCCAGGTGCCGCACACCGGTGACTATCTGGACAGCATCGCACTGCTGCACTCATTCAGCCACCGCAACAGAGCTCTGAAGTTTGATGAGCGTGTGGGTGGGTGTGTGTGTGTATCAGTATGTGTGTGGGTGTGTGTGTCGGGTGGGGGGGGGGGGGGGTGTGTGGAGGGTGTCTGATGTGTGTGTGTGTCTGTGTGGGTGGCTTGAAGAAGACATGGAGGGTGATATGGAAGGGAGACTGTGCAAGGTGGGCACAGGAACTCGTGCTGGCAGGCAGAGGGGCAAGGCGGTGGGTGAAGAGGAAGAATGGCAGACAGAGGGAAGAGGGGGGAGCTGGACCCCAACAAACCTGCACGAGCAGCTCAAAAACAAGGGGGGGGTCAAACGATATCGTTCATTGGGAGGGGTGAAGACTCCGGGGATGATGGGTAGAGGTCCGAGTGGGGATTGGTCGCCTCACAGGTGATGGGCATGGGCTTGGTGGTGGGGGGGGGGGGGGGGGGGGGGGGGGGGCCTGGAGAGAGTGGGAGGGAGGGAGAGGAGTGTACTGGACTGGTATTTAAATACGGCACTGAGGCCTTTGAACCCACCCTGAGGGGCAGGCAGCGAATCAGCTGCCTGCTCACCAGAGAGTCAGAGGGGAAATCACCAATCAGAGGTTCCAAGCACTGAATCTGGTGTGGGATCTTTCTATTCCAGCCAGTGAGAGAGGCGTCACTGAGGCACCCAGCACCCAGCTAGTCCCAAATTGGTGAGTGAGCAATCCTGTCCAGCCTTGGGTCAATCAATAATCTTGAACATTGCTGCGTTTAACCAGTTATAATCCGTGTGACTTGTTTCTTCAGTGTCGGGAACCTATCATCTCCCTGGATTCATTGGAAAATGTCATGTTCGATCCCAGAGATCTTGGGCAAAGGTTGGAAAGTGCAGAAGCTTTAGTGAATCCCCTCCCTAATATCTGGAAATTCTGGATGACCAAACAACCAAAAGTCAGAGTTTGAACAACGATAGTCAGCAAGCCACTCTCATCCACCTATTCAGGTATTGCTCTGAGTGTTACCTTGGGCAGAATTCTGGATAGCAATCACTCCCCACCCGTATCTGCAAACCCAGCAATTTCCAACTGAACAACCTGTACTTATATCACACATTTCCCAGAGAGCTTCACCGGGGTCAGGGGGCGGTTAGACTTGGCTACAAGAGGTTTTAGGGAGGAGGGTGTGGTGTAACACTTCCAGAGGGAGTTTAGAGTTTAAATGGTCAAAGGTACACTGGCAATATTAAAGCAGAGCGAACGGGGGATGTGAGAGCTCCTGGGACTAAGATAAACTGATATCTAAAAATACACATCAAAGTAGCACTGCCAAGTTTTGTTACTAAGTTCAGCCTTTGACAGCTTGTAGTTTCAAACTGTGTTGTTATAAACTTATCCATGGAATAGTAACCCTCGTTCACTCCCTTCCCCAGAAATCTGGCCAAAACATTCCAATCAAAGTGACAATTGCACTGTATTTGATGGAAGCTCAAGATTACTGCTCTCAGCAATGAACTTTGAACCATACATAAGATAACAGCCACTCTAGTTATAACGGCTGTGTCGTTGAGCTGAAGGTTCAGTGTGCAGACTAACCCAACTGTGATTAGTGTCTTACCAGCAACCACATGATACAAAGTTCAGATTACAATTCTGCTGACTCAGATAATCACAGAATACTATTCCAAAGTAGCGATTCTCAGCTGAGTTACAGACACATGTTCCTCTACAGGTACAACAGGTGATCAAGAAGGCAAATGGGATGTTGGCCTATATTGCGAAGGGGATAGAATATAAAAGCAGGGATGTCTTGATGCACCTGTACAGGGCATTGGTGAGGCCGCAGCTGGAATACTGTGTGCAGTATTGGTCCCCTTATATGAGGAAGGATGTATTGGCATTGGAGGGAGTGCAGAGAAGGTTCACCAGGTTGATACCGGAGATGAGGGGTTTGGATTATGAGGAGAGGCTGAGGAGATTGGGTTTGTACTCGTTGGAGTTTAGAAGGATGAGGGGGGATCTTATGGAGACTTATAAGATAATGCGGGGGCTGGATAGGGTGGAGGCGGAGAGATTCTTTCCACTTAGTAAGGAAGTTAAAACTAGAGGACACAGCCTCAAAATAAAGGGGGGTCGGTTTAAGACAGAGTTGAGGAGGAACTTCTTCTCCCAGAGGGTGGTGAATCTCTGGAATTCTCTGCCCACTGAGGTGGTGGAGGCTACCTCGCTGAATATGTTTAAAGCGCGGATGGATGGATTCCTGATCGGTAAGGGAATTAAGGGTTATGGGGATCAGGCGGGTAAGTGGTACTGATCCACGTCAGATCAGCCATGATCTTATTGAATGGCGGGGCAGGCTCGAGGGGCTAGATGGCCTACTCCTGCTCCTATTTCTTATGTTCTTATGTTCTTACAGTAAACTCAGCTCCAAATCAAGCAACGAGCTGGTGATTGCATCAAATATAGAGTCATAAAATGGAACAGCACAAAGAGGGGCCATTCGGCCCATTACAGCTGTGCTGGATCTTTGAAAGAACAAATTATTTCCCAAACTAACCCAATTCTTCACTTGAACGAAGATGCAGAAGTTCACAAACCTGCGCTTTGTTAGGAATGAGGAAACACTTAGATTTCTTGTCATTCTTTTTCTAAAGAGACGCAGCAATTGGCGCAGCAAACATTTCCTGGAACAATTGCAAGATTTATCTCCACTATTCCATCTGGGAGTTGTTAACGTGTGCTATATCTCTCTTTGAAATATCCTCCTGATGAGTCCTACATTTACTCCTATTCATTGGAATCTCATCCTGAAGAGCAACATCTGCATTTATAGAGCACCTTTAATCGAGGTACATGTCCCAAGGTGCCTTGGCTCAAATCACAGAAACACTTTGGGGGACAGCTGATCAAATCGGTTAGTTTTAAGATTGTGGTAAAGGAGGAGAGAGGCGGAGAGGCTTGAGGAGGGAGTTCTAGAGCGTGGGCAGCTAAAGGCACGGTGCTCAGTGTCAGAATGATTCAATTCAGAAATGCTCAAAAAGACGGAATTGGAGGAGTGCCGTTATCTCGGGGGTTTGGGGGGCTGGAGGGGATGATAGAGAGAGGGAGAGTCGAGGCCATGGGAACATTTGAACACAAGGGCTGAATTTTCACTGCCCACTGGGCCTGGGCTAGGAGGCAGGCCTGACAATGTGATGGGGAAGGTGGTGCAGAGAAGCCCGATGTCTTGCTGCCACCAGGACATATTGCCGGCCATGGGCACCCTCAGATAAGAGGTCACGCCCTGACCTTGCATGAAGAAGACCCACTTCAGCACAGGGCAATTGCCAGGTGAACCCAGGTGACTTTGGAGTAGGTTCCCCAGGGGGTGCCATCCTTTTTGGGAATTCCGTGACACAGCTGGGTGACTGGCAATGGCACTTCTGATGCTGCCCCCCCCCCCCATGTCTGAATTGCTGGGCTGTCTGGCTGGATTCCCCACAGAAGCCTTGCTCTTTAGGATGTCTCTCCTGTCCACCTTCATTCTCAGGCTGCAGTCGCAAAGTGACCACCGCCACTGAGGCTGCTCCAAATGAACTGTGCCATCCTCAGAATGCCACCTCAGGGTCCCGCTGCCCACCAGAGTGCACTCAGCTCCAGGACTTCTGCTTCCCTGGAAAACAATCTGAGCATTGCCATGAGAATTTTAAAATGGCGGCGTTGCTGACCCAAGGAAGCAGTGTTGGCCAGTAAGCACGTTGGAGATGGGCAGCAGAAGCGAGGATCAGGCTTTCCCCAGCAGATAGACTGAGGTGGGGCAGGGATGGGCACTGCTCTGGCAATGGAACCAGCTGCTCTTAGTGTCCCCTTGTCATATTCTGCCACTTTAAATTAAAACTTCCAGATTTTTCTCTCGGATTCCTCCATCCCAGGTTAAAGAGATGTAAAGGAGCAAACTTGAAAAGAAGTTACAGAGAGGTGAAGAGATTATAGAGTAGTTATAATGAGAGAATTAATTTATCCAAATATAGACTGGGATAGTATTAGTGTAAAGGGCAGAGAGGGGTAATAGTTCCTACAGTGTGTTCAGGAATATTTTCTACAGCAGTATGAACCATAGAAGCGTTTGAGTGCAGAAAGAGGCCATTCAGCCCATTATGTCTGCACTCGGCACGGTGGCACAGTGGTTAGCACTGCTGCCTCACAGCACCAGGGACCCGGGTTCGATTCTGGCCTCTGGTCACTGTCTGTGTGGAGTTTGCACATTCTCCCCATGTCTGCGTGGGTTTCTTCCAGGTGCTCCGGTTTCCTCCTACACTCCAAAAGGTGTGCGGGTTGGGTTGCTTGGCCCATGCTAAATTGCACCTTTGTGTCAGGGGGATTAGCAGAATAAATTCATGGGGTTACAGGGATAGGGCCTGGGTGGGATTGTTGTCGGTGCAGACTCGATGGGCTGAATGGCCTTTTTCTGCACTGCACTCCAGGTTCCAGCTCTTCAGAGATAGAGATACAGAGGCAGAGGCAGAGGCAGAGACAGAGACAGAGACAGAGACAGAGATGCTTTTTCAGCCTCAACCACTAACTTAGGCAGTGAATTCAGACACCCACCACCCTCTGCGTGTTTCCCGTTGGATGAAGGCACTGCTGGAGCAGGTTCTTGGGAATGAGGTGGGCCAAGTGGATCAAATATTAATAGAACATTTAAGGAACAGCAATCAATGTAGTCTAAGGTTTCTTTGGCTTTGGAAAAGGACAAGAAATGATCCAGAGTAAGAATAATTCATTGGGAGAAAACTAGCTTCAGTGTGGCAAGAATGGAATTAGCCCAAATCACAGAATTGTTACAGCACAAGAGGAGGCCACTCAGTCCATCCTGCCTGTACCAGCTCTCTACCACTCAGTCCATCCTGCCTGTACCAGCTCTCTACCACTCAGTCCATCCTGCCTGTACCAGCTCTCTACCACTCAGTCCATCCTGCCTGTACCAGCTCTCTACCACTCAGTCCATCCTGCCTGTACCAGCTCTCTACCACTCAGTCCATCCTGCCTGTACCAGCTCTCTACCACTCAGTCCATCCTGCCTGTACCAGCTCTCTACCACTCAGTCCATCCTGCCTGTACCAGCTCTCTACCACTCAGTCCATCCTGCCTGTACCAGCTCTCTACCACTCAGTCCATCCTGCCTGTACCAGCTCTCTACCACTCAGTCCATCCTGCCTGTACCAGCTCTCTACCACTCAGTCCATCCTGCCTGTACCAGCTCTCTACCACTCAGTCCATCCTGCCTGTACCAGCTCTCTACCACTCAGTCCATCCTGCCTGTACCAGCTCTCTACCACTCAGTCCATCCTGCCTGTACCAGCTCTCTACCACTCAGTCCATCCTGCCTGTACCAGCTCTCTACCACTCAGTCCATCCTGCCTGTACCAGCTCTCTACCACTCAGTCCATCCTGCCTGTACCAGCTCTCTAAATGAATAATTCCCCAAGTTCCATTCTCCCACCTTCTCCCCTGAACATTCTTCATTTTCAGTTCACAGTCTAATTCCATTCTGAATGTTCCGATTGAAGCTGCCTCCGGCACACTCCCAGGCAGCGCATTCCAGACCTGAACCACTCGCTGGGTGAAATGTTTTTTCTCACATCACATTTGCTTCTTCTGCAAATCACTTCAAATCTGTGCCCTCTCGATTTCGATCCTTTTAAGAGTGGGAAAGGTTTCCCTTATCTACACCTGAACATACCACTCATAATTTTGAATCAAATCTCCTCTGAACTACTTCTCTCCAAGGAAAGCAGTCCCAACTTCTCCAATCTATCTTCAGAACTGAGGCTTTTCATCCCTTGAACCATTCTCGTGAATCTTTTCTGCACTCTCTCTAATGCCTCCACATTCTTCCTACGGTGTGGCACCCAGAACTGTACACAATGTTCCAGCTGAGGTCTAACTAGTGTCTTGTATAAGTTCAGTGTAACCTCCTTAAGCCCAGAATACTATATACTTTAATAACTGCTCTCCCCACCTCTCCTGCCACATTCAATGATCTCTGCACAATACACCCAGCTCCCTCTGCTCCTGCAGCCCTTTGAGAATTTGACCCCCTATTTTATATTGTCCCTCCATGTTCCTTCCAGGTTATCTAACTGAGGAGGGCTGCAGAAATGTTGAGAAAAAGTTTCTTCACCCAGAGGATGATTGAAATCTGGAACAAACTTCCTGGGAGGTTGGTGCAGACAGGTTTGATTGAGATATTGAAAAGGGAATCGGATTGGTCTCTGAGCAGAAAGAATGAACAAGGTTACGGGGTAAGGCATGGGAGTGGGGATTAGGTAGAATGTTCTTTCAGAGTTTCTGTGATACTGCTGCTTCTTTGGTGCACCAGGGAACCAATTACTGACTGTCTGCTGGGCTAAATGTCAGGATCCAGTCACACTCACCTCCAACACCCAGAACCATGAAGATAAACCAGAAAATACCATTTTTGATCTTTCAAAAGGAAAAAAGAACGTTGTCACCTAATCCTTAACCCTTAACCCTAACTCAGCAAAACCTGTAAAATAAATCCCGAAACAAGTGAACACAGTGAAGCAATGCCCTCACGATAAAGGACAAGTTCTGGTGACGTACCAAACCGATGCCAGCCAAAGGTAAACCTGCTGCTTGGAGGTTTCCCGGAAAGGTAAAGTGCGACCAAGGAAGCGGCAATCCCAAGGACATCAGCCAGCATGTGAATCGCATCTGTCATAATTGCCAGACTATTGGAGATACATCCTCCTGTACAGCACATCAAAGAAAGAATCATTTAGACAGAATGAATACAGACTTTGTACCAATCCCGGAGTACAGGTATCATCAAGTATAGGCTAGAAGCTTGAATAGACTGTAACCTGTGTCGCATCGCCACAGTTAAACAACAGGAGAAGATTAGCAATTTATTTTCCTGTGGATTCAGCAAGAAATGATCTGTATCGATGAACAAACAAATTAGGAAGAGTAGGCCACTCATCCCCTCAAGCCTGCTTTGCTATTCAATAAAATCATTAGTGACCTGATTGTAACTTTACCCCACATTCATGCCAATCTCCAATAATTGGTCACCACCAGCTACCGCCCCCCCCCCCCCCCCCCCCCCCCAGCCCCGGTGATGAAGAATCTCGCTAACTCTGCTTCCACTGCCTTTGCAGGAAGAGAGTTCCAGTCCTCACAGTAACATTTTCCTCGATTCCATCTTAAATGATCGACCCTTTCTTTTTAAACAGTGACCCCTAGTTCTAGATTCTCCCACATCCACTCTGTCCACACCCCTCAGGATCTGAAAGGTTTCAATCAAATTGCCTCTTAGTCTGCTAAATTCCAGGGTGGGCTTGTCCAAGGTACGGCCCATGGGCACATCCGACCCGCAAAGACCCTCTACCTGACCCCTGGAGGCAGTTCCCAAAATTCCTGTCAACCAGCTGAGTCTCAATGCAAGATTCTGATTGGAGCTGCTCCTCCAATCACAGACTGTTTCTATTCTGCTTGAGCTTCTGTGTGGAGTCTGCACATTCTCCCCGTGTCTGCATGGGTTTCCTCCGGGTGCTCCGGTTTCCTCCCACAGTCCAAAGATGTGCGGGTTAGGTGGATTGGCTATGCTAAATTGCCCCTTCGTGCCGGGGGATTAGCTAGGGTAAATGCATAGAGTTACAGGGATAGGACCTGGGTGGGATTGTGATAGGCTGAATGGCCTCCTTCTGCACTGTAGGATTCTATGATTCTGACAGGCTGACGAGTGAGCAAAGGAGTGGGAGACGTAGTCACTGATTGGAGCAGCAGCTAACAGCGTGCTGATGGCTGGTGGGCAAGAGACGCGAAGGGAGCACAGGGAGACAACACGGCACCCAGGGGGCAGACACACGGCACCCGGGGGGCAGACACACGGCACCCGGGGGGCAGACACACGGCACCCGGGGGGCAGACACACGGCACCCGGGGGGCAGACACACGGCACCCGGGGGGCAGACACACGGCACCCGGGAGGGGGGGTGGTGGTGACAGTGAGTGAGTAGAGGAATGAGTGAGGGGGGTTGAGGTGAGTGGGAGCCTGCCTTATGCCCAGTCTCAGTTTTCTCACTCACTCTCGCCACCATACAGCAACACACGCACTCCCCCCTGGGCGCGCTCCCCCCCTCCCCTCCCCCCGCACACACTGACCTTTCACCATTCTGGTCATTTTTTAACTCAACAAGTTATTGTTAGGACATTGCAACACGTTTGCTTAGCAATCTTTTCTTTCTATAAAACCTCAACGTTTTTAGGAATTCATTTTATTGACGTACCAAACCTTTTCTTTCTGAAATTTGTTCATCAGCTATTTGAGTGAGAAAAATATGAAAATGTGGCCCCCGAGTGAAAGAGTTGAACTCATGGATACAAAACTAACGTCTCCAACCTTTCTTCTTAAGATAACCCGCCCATTCCTGGTATTACCCAGTAATCCTTCTCTGAACTGTTTCTAACACTTTTACATCTTTCCTTAATTAAGGAGACCAATACTGTACACAATACTCCAGCTGCGCTCTCACCAATTCCCCGTGTAACTGAAACATAACCTCCCGACTTTGGTAATCAATCCCCCTCACAATAAACAATAACATTCTATTTGTTTTCCTAATTACTTGCTGTACCTGTATACTAACCTTTTGTCATTCATGCTGTAGCAAACCCAGATCCCTCTGCATCTCAGAAATCTGCAATCTCTCAACATTTAAATAAGCTTCTTTTTTATTCTTCCTGTCAAAATGGACAATTTTACATTTGCCCCCATTAGACTATAAGACCATAAGACATAGGAGCAAAAGCCGACCATTCGGCCCATCGAGTCTGCTCTGCCATTCAGTGAGATCATGAGTGATCTGATAATCTTAAACTCCACTTGCCCATCTCATTTCCATAACCTAGGGCGGCACGGTAGCACAGTGGTTAGCACTGCTGCTTCACAGCTCCAGGGACCTGGGTTCGATTCCCGGCTCGGGTCACTGTCTGTGTGGAGTTTGCACATTCTCCTCGTGTCTGCGTGGGTTTCCTCCGGGTGCTCCGGTTTCCTCCCACAGTCCAAAGATGTGCGGGTTAGGTTGATTGGCCATGCTAAAATTGCCCTTAGTGTCCTGAGATGCGTAGGTTACAGGGATTAGTGGGTAAAATATATGGGGGTAGGGCCTGGGTGGGATTGTGGTCGGTGCAGACTCGATGGGCCGAATGGCCTCTTTCTGTGCTGTAGGGTTTCTATGATTCTATAGAACCCTTAATTCATTTACTGATTAAAAATGTGTCTGCCTCAGTTCAATGTACTTAACATTATTCTCCATTTGCCAGGTCTTTGCCCACTCACTTAACCCTATCTATGTCCCTTTGTAGCTTCTTTACATCCTCTTCACAATTTACTTTCCTACCTATTTTCTTACCTCATCAGCAAATTTAGCAACCGTACCTTCAATCCCTTCATCCAGGTCGTTTATATAAATTGTAAAAGGTTGATCTCCCAGCACTGACCCCTGTGGCACACACTCATCGCATCCCGCCAACCGGGAAATGCCCCATTTATACCTACTCTCTGTTTCCTGTCAGCTAGCCAATCTTCAATCCAAGCCAATATGTTACTCCCTATACCATGAGCTTTTATTTTCCACAACAATCTTTGATGTGGCACTTTATCAAATGCATTAAAAAAAAATAGAACATAGAACAGTACAGCACAGTACAGGCCCTTCGACCCTCGATGTTGTGCCGAGCTTTGTCCGAAACCAAGATCAAGCTATCATCCTGGTGTGCTCCATGTGCCTATCCAATAACCGCTTGAAGGTTCCTAAAGTGTCTGACTCCACTATCATTGCAGGCAGTCCATTCCACACCCCAACCTTCCTCGGACATCCTTCCTGTATCTCCCACCATGAACCTTATAGTTATGCCCCCTAGTAATAGCTACATCCACCCGAGGAAATAGTCTCTGAATGTCCACTCTATCTATCCCCCTCATCATCTTATAAACCTCTATTAAGTCGCCTCTCATCCTCCTCCGCTCTAAAGAGAAAATCTAAGTACAGTCCATCCAACGGTTCCCCTTTATCCACAGTAGAGGTTACAATATTATACATACAGCTCACAATTTCCTGGTAAAACCCCAAAGCAAAAATCTAACACTTAGATTATTTAACTAATGGAATTTGAAATGATAATTACAGTTGCAATAATTAAAATTTCAATGTACTGAGTACATCTTATTTCGCAATAAGAAGTTGATGCAACAAAATCTGTTTCATAATTTGATCCAAATATATTGGCAATGTCACAGGTGCAAATCAATTAAAACCCAGAAAAGCCTTTTCAAATCTTCTCCAACCCAGCTCCCAACTCAGTCACCCAGCCTGCCGACTGACTGAACGGAAATAAATATTGCAGATCCTCAGTGAACCTCAGCAGCTGCTTAAACCTTAAGCCACACTGGCACTGCCCAAACCTCACCCACCACCGAAACCTGCCATCCTCCCCAACACACACATCAGTTCACCACTGCCCTGTCCTTTTGCTTTGCACCGGCTTATTCTGCATGTTATCGAAAATTCTAAATCCTATAGCGATCTCTCCATCTCTTCATTATATTTTTTGAAACTGCCTCCTAGTTGCATTTTGAATTTCTAGAACAGTTTCTCTGACATTCCCTTCTCCTCCCTCACATCTAGAAAAACTGTTGCCCATTTCGACCTTCTGTACTGGAAGTCTCTTCCCAGAGCCTTACATGTCACTTCTGTCCCACCTTAAAAACCTCCCAAAACCTATTCCCCCCGCCCTCCATGACCCTCTCCCATTATCGGAACACACCTTACGCAGTTACATCTATGGATCTCACCCAGGAATGGGTCACCTCAGGAGATTGCAAAAGGAATAAAACAACGGTAAACATCCCTCAAAAGTTTATTTTTTGCATAAATGTTCACAAAGTTTAAAAAATCAGTTTCAAGCCTACCTACTAACTCCCCGACTGTAAACAGGGTGTAGAGTGTAACCGCAATCCATAGTTTTCTTTTGACTGTCCTTTGCCTAAGCGATTCTGAATTTTTAATGCAATTATTGCATTTCCTTTCGATGTCGCCTCTGTCCGCCAAAGGTTCCTCCTGGCCCCCCACACTCTGCTCTTTGTGCCCCTGCTGGGAGTTAATGCTTTCGGCACTGTTCCCGTTACAAAGCACACTGGAGATGTCAGCCCCATCAGCCTGAGTGACTATTCGCAGTTTATTGGCATCACTGAAGTGAGGCAACTCCTCTTCTTCGTCGGGGAAATCCAGGGTAAGAGTGTCATCAAGCAGCTCTCTGTCTCTCTGCAGGAATGATCTGCAAGTTCCCCAGACGGAGCGGGCCATGGAGCTGTGTCCAGGCTGGGTGCTGTGGCCGGGCTGGGTGCTGGACTCTGCTTCTCTCAGACTGTTCAGTTCTCACTCTGCCCTGAGGACATTAACAAACATTAACCCAACAGCTCCACAGGGGGAGCAGACAATCCTGCAACAAGACACACACAGGTTACCGGGATCAGTGCGGCTCCAGCCCCCCAGCTCAGTCCAGGAAGAAGTCTCACAACACCAGGCTAAAGTCCAACAGGTTTATTTGGTAGCACAAGCCACCACTAGCTTTCGGAGCGCTGCCCCTTCGTCAGGTGAGTTAAGCACAGGTTAAAGAGATGTGTATTGTCTCCAGCCAGGACAGTTAGTGAGATTTTGCAAGCCCAGGCAAGTCGTGAGGGTTACAGGTAGTGTGACATGAACCCAAGATCCCGGTTAAGGCCGTCCTCATGTGTGCGGAACTTGGCTATCAGTCTCTGCTCAGCGACTCTGCATGAAGGCCGCCTTGGAGAACGCTTACCCGAAGATCAGACGCCGAATGCCTGTGACCGCTGAAGTGCTCCCCCACAGGAAGAGAACAGTCTTGCCTGGTGATTGTCGAGCGGTGTTCATTCATCCGTTGTCGTAGCGTCTGCATAGTCTGCCAAGTTCTGCACACATGAGGACGGCCTCAACCGGGATCTTGGGTTCATGTCACACTATCTGTAACCCCCATGACTTGCCTGGACTTGCAAAATCTCACTAACTGTCCTGGCTGGAGACAATACACATCTCTTTAACCTGTGCTTCACCCTCTCTCCACTCACATTGTCTGTACCTCTAAGACTTGATTACCTGTAAAGACTCACATTCCAACCATTATTTTGTAAATTGAGTTTGTGTCTTTATATGCCCTGTTTGTGAACAGAACTCCCACTCACCTGACGAAGGGGCAGCGCTCCGAAAGCTAGTGGTGGCTTGTGCTACCAAATAAACCTGTTGGACCTTAACCTGTTGTTGTGAGACTTCTTACTGTGTTTACCCCAGTCCAATGCCGGCATCTCCACATCAGTCCAGGAACACAGAGTCCTGGATCAGGTTCACATTTCACTGACCCCCCGGGGAGGGGGAGACTCTGGAACTGCTCAACAGAACCGGCAGCTGGGCAACAGGAGGCAGCATAAACCATTCATTAACCCGGATCAAACCCACATTAAACCCGGACCCAAACGCAGATCAAACCCAGACCTAAACCTGGATCAAACCCAGATTAAACCCGGACCCAAACCCGGATCCAAACCCAGATCAAACCCAGATTAAACCCGGATTCAAACTCAGATCAAACCCAAATTAAACCTAGATCCAAACCCAGATTAAACCCGGACCCAAACCCAGATCAAACCCGGACCCCCGGATCCAAACCCAGATTCAAACCTGGATCCAAACCCACGTCAAACCCAGATTAAACCCGGATTAAATCCGGACTCAAACCCAGATCAAACCCATACGGGGGGGGGGTTCCACTCTTCCGGCTGCTCAACAGAACCGGCAGCTGGGCAACAGGAGGCAGCACAAACCATTCATTAACCCGGATCAAACCCACATTAAACCCGGACCCAAACGCAGATCAAACCCAGACCCAAACCTGGATCAAACCCAGATTAAACCCGGACCCAAACCCGGATCCAAATCCAGATCAAACCCAGATTAAACCCAGATTAAACCCAGATTCAAACTCGGATCAAACTCGGATCAAACCCAGATTAAACCCAGATCCAAACCCAGATCAAACCCGGACCCCCGGATCCAAACCTAGATCAAACCCAGATTCAAACCTGGATCCAAACCCACGTCAAACCCAGATTAAATCCGGACCCAAACCCAGATCAAACCCATACGGGGGGGTTCCACTCTTCCGGCTGCTCAACAGAACCGGCAGCTGGGCAACAGGAAGCAGCACAAACCATTCATTAACACGGATCAAACCCACATTAAACCCGGACCCAAACGCAGATCAAACCTAGACCCAAACCCGGATCCAAACCCAGATCAAACCCAGATTGGTAGCACAGATTTGCCCCCACGACTTGCCTGGGCTTGCAAAATCTCACATTGTCCTGGCTGGAGACAATACACATCTCTTTAACCTGTGCTTAACTCACCTGACGAAGGGGCAGCGCTCCGAAAGCTAGTGGTGGCTTGTGCTACCAACCTGGGTTTGGTCGCTCGGTTCGGGCCCGCGCGGAATTTTGCTTCCAGACACAAACCTGTCAACAGCTGATGTGACCATCAGCCAATCACAGCTCAGCAGCTCGATGATTGGTTCCCAAATAGCCAATCAAAGCACAAGTCCTGGATGACTGGCTCGCGAATTAACCAATCATTCTGTTCCTGCGCTGTGATTGGTTGACGAGCCAGCCATTCAGGGAGCGGCAATAATATTTTGACATTTCCAATCAGGATGTTTCGGTCAAAAAGGTTAAAAACTTCCCAGAAGAGGTTTGGAATTGGACAGAATGTCAGCTGCAGATTCTGCAGAGAAAGTCTGCTTGACAATGTTTCTCCTGGTTCACAGAAACATCCATAAAATTCACATCCATCACACTGGATATTTTTGTCCCATTAGTAATTAACCATAATATATAAGAATGGTGTCAGGCATGTGGACAGACAATCAATAAAACATATGGTAACTCTAGGTTGTATTAATAGGGGCATTGAGTACAAGAGTAAGGAGGTCATGTTGAACTTGTATAACACAGTAAGAAGTTTAACAACACCAGGTTAAAGTCCAACAGGTTTATTTGGTGTTGTTAAACTTCTTACTGTGTTTACCCCAGTCCAACGCCGGCATCTCCACATCGAACTTGTATAAGGCATTAGTTAAATTTCATCCGGAGACTATGTCCAGTTCTGAGCGCCATACTTAAGGAAAGATGTGAAGACATTGGAGAGCGTAAAAGGGAGATTCACAAGAATGATTCCAGGGGCAAAGAACTGTAGCTATAAGGATAGATAAAGAGGTTGAGACTGTTCCTTGGAGAAAAGAAGACTGAGAGGAGACTTGATAGAGATATTCAAGATCCTGAGAGATAAGGACAGAGTAAATAGTGTTACAATCCCAGGCCAGAACCTCAAGGTATATTATGAAGCCAGCCCAGACCCCAACAATTTTTCTATTTTGGGATAAATATGAGGATAGGATGCTTCACTCCCAGAGCAATTCCGCTGAATTAGGGATCGTTTATCAAAACAAATGTTGATGTAAATTGCATAATTATTTAGTCTAGAAATGACCTTGTCGGTTAGTCTGAGCAATGTTGCTGTCACATTCCAAACAGCACGACTTTAAACCGATTCAGACCATTTGGCGTCACAAAAGCCAAAACCTCCTTCACCTTTTCTGATAAAGGTACTTGCCAGTATGCTTTAAGCAAATCGAGTTTGGAAATAAAATTTGCTTGTCCCACCTTTTCAATGCAGTCTTCAATTCGAGGAATATGATATGAATCTGACCCTGCAACTGCATTGATTTTTCTATAATCCACACTTAATCAACGTGCACCATCTGGTTTTGGGACCATCACAATAGGTGAGCTCCAATCACTGCAACTTAAGAACATAAGAACATAAGAAATAGGAGCAGGAGTAGGCCATCTAGCCCCTCGAGCCTGCCCCGCCATTCAATAAGATCATGGCTGATCTGACGTGGATCAGTACCACTTACCCGCCTGATCCCCATAACCCTTAATTCCCTTACCGATCAGGAGTCCATCCATCCGCGCTTTAAACATATTCAGCGAGGTAGCCTCCACCACCTCAGTGGGCAGAGAATTCCAGAGATTCACCACCCTCTGGGAGAAGAAGTTCCTCCTCAACTCTGTCTTAAACCGACCCCCCTTTATTTTGAGGCTGTGTCCTCTAGTTTTAACTTCCTTACTAAGTGGAAAGAATCTCTCCGCCTCCACCCTATCCAGCCCCCGCATTATCTTATAAGTCTCCATAAGATCCCCCCTCATCCTTCTAAACTCCAACGAGTACAAACCCAATCTCCTCAGCCTCTCCTCATAATCCAAACCCCTCATCTCCGGTATCAACCTGGTGAACCTTCTCTGCACTCCCTCCAATGCCAATATATCCTTCCTCATATAAGGGGACCAATACTGCACACAGTATTCCAGCTGCGGCCTCACCAATGCCCTGTACAGGTGCATCAAGACATCCCTGCTTTTATATTCTATCCCCCTCGCAATATAGGCCAACATCCCATTTGCCTTCTTGATCACCTGTTGTACCTGCAGACTGGGCTTTTGCGTCTCATGCACAAGGACCCCCAGGTCCCTTTGCACGGTAGCATGTTTTAATTTGTTTCCATTGAGATAGTAATCCCATTTGTTATTATTTCCTCCAAAGTGTATAACCTCGCATTTCTCAACGTTATACTCCATTTGCCATATCCTCGCCCACTCACTCAGCCTGTCCAAATCTCTCTGCAGATCTTCTCCGTCCTCCACACAATTCACTTTTCCACTTATCTTTGTGTCATCTGCAAACTTCGTTACCCTACACTCCGTCCCCTCCTCCAGATCATCTATATAAATGGTAAATAGTTGCGGCCCGAGTACCGATCCCTGCGGCACGCCACTAGTTACCTTCCTCCAACCGGAAAAACACCCATTTATTCCGACTCTTTGCTTCCTGTCGGATAGCCAGTCCCCAATCCACTTTAACACACTACCCTCAACTCCATGTGCCCTAATCTTCTTCAGCAGCCTTTTATGGGGCACCTTATCAAACGCCTTTTGGAAATCCAAAAACACCGCATCCATCGGTTCTCCTCCATCAACCGCCCTAGTCACATCTTCATAAAAATCCAACATGTTCGTCAAGCACGACTTTCCCCTCATGAATCCATGCTGCGTCTGATTGATGGAACCATTTCTATCCAGATGCCCTGCTATCTCCTCTTTAATAATGGATTCCAGCATTTTCCCTACTACAGACGTTAAGCTGACCGGCCTATAGTTACCCGCCTTTTGTCTCCTTCCTTTTTTAAACAGCGGCGTAACATTAGCCGTTTTCCAATCAACCGGCACTACCCCAGAATGCAACGAGTTTTGATAAATAATCACTAACGCATCCACTATTACCTCTGACATTTCTTTCAATACCCTGGGATGCATTCCATCCGGACCCGGGGACTTGTCCACCTTCAGTCCCATTAGTCTACCCAGCACTGCCTCTCTGGTAACATTAATTGTATTAAGTATTTCTCCTGCTGCCAACCCTCTATCGTTAATATTTGGCAAACTATTTGTGTCCTCCACCGTGAAGACCGACACAAAAAACTTATTTAAAGACTCAGCCATATCCTCATTTCCCACTATTAACTCCCCCCTCTCGTCCTCCAAGGGTCCAACATTCACTCTAGCCACTCTATTCCCTTAGAAGACTTAGACAGGTTGCAAAGTTGGGCCGAGAGGTGGCGGATGGAGTTTAATGCGGAGAAGTGTGAGGTAATTCACTTTGGTAGGAATAACAGATGTGTTGAGTATAGGGCTAACGGGAGGACTTTGAATAGTGTGGAGGAGCAGAGGGATTTAGGTGTATGTGTGCATAGATCCCTGAAAGTTGGGAATCAAGTAGATAAGGTTGTTAAGAAGGCATATGGTGTCTTGGCGTTTATTGGTAGGGGGATTGAATTTAGGAGTCGTAGCGTTATGTTGCAACTGTACACAACTCTGGTGCGGCCGCACTTGGAGTACTGTGTGCAGTTCTGGTCCCCACATTACAGGAAGGATGTGGAGGCTTTGGAGAGGGTGCAGAGGAGGTTTACCAGGATGTTGCCTGGTATGGAGGGGAGATCCTATGAGGAGAGGCTGAGGGATTTGGGATTGTTTTCGCTGGAAAGGCGGCGGCTAAGAGGGGATCTTATTGAAACATATAAGATGATTAGAGGTTTAGATAGGGTGGATAGTGATAGCCTTTTTCCTCTGATGGAGAAATCCAGCACGAGGGGGCATGGCTTTAAATTGAGGGGGGGTAGTTATAGAACCGATGTCAGGGGTAGGTTCTTTACCCAGAGGGTGGTGAGGGATTGGAATGCCCTGCCAGCATCAGTAGTAAATGCGCCTAGTTTGGGGGCGTTTAAGAGATCCGTAGATAGGTTCATGGACGAAAAGAAATTGGTTTAGGTTGGAGGGTCACAGTTTTTTTTTTTTAACTGGTCGGTGCAACATCGTGGGCCGAAGGGCCTGTTCTGCGCTGTAATGTTCTATGTTCTATATATATTTATAAAAACTTTTACTATCATTTTTTATATTAATTGCTAGCCTAGCTTCATAGTCTATCCTTCCTTTCTTTGTCGCTTTCTTAGTCTCTCTTTGTTGTTTCTTAAATTTTTCCCAATCACTTGTTTCTCCACTATTTTTGGCCACTCTGTACGCAGCTGTTTTTATTTTAATACTCTCCTTTATTTCCTTCGTTATCCACGGCTGGTTCTCCCTTTTCTTACAATCCTTGTTTTTTGCTGGAATATATTTTTGCTGAGAACTGAAAAGGATCTCCTTAAAAATCCTCCACTGTTCCTCAGCTATCCTACCTGCCAGCCTGCTCTCCCAGTCTACCTTAGCCAATTCATCCCTCATCCTATCATATTTCCCTCTGTTCAAACAGAGGACACTGGTTTGGGACCAAACTTTCTCCTCTTCCATCTGAATCAGAAATCCGACCATATTGTGGTCACTAGACCCAAGAGGGTCCTTCACAATAAGATCCTTCAATTAGGCTTTCTTAAGCATGCTTTCAATCTCCTTTTGAACCTGTTCCAACTTTAGTGGATTGAGTCTATATGGAAGTTGCTTAATTGGAACAGCATTTCCTACATCATTACTTTGGTACTTCCCAGTTTGTTCCCACAAATAGCACCATGTGATTATAATAACTCTTTCAGGTCATTTTGATTTTCCTCTGGAAGGTAACTCAGTAATTTATTCCAATTTCTGATTACCTCCTCATTGTCCAAACTAATTTGAGGAATGTCGAATTCAGAATCGTTAGATTTGTTTCTTCACTCTGAGTTGTAATAACTAACACATCCTTTTTCTGCTTTCCTTCTCTATTAAAATACAGCTTGAGCATATTAACATGACACACTGAGTTTTCCTTCTATCTGGCATTCTTATCAAATAGTTCAACTCACTCAATTTTCTTTCAATTTTATAAAGCTCTCTAAACCTTGCTTTCAAAGGTTCACCTGCCACTGGCAGTAAAACTAAGACTTTCTCCCACTAATAAAACTACAAATTTTTGACTTCTTAGCCACTTTGGTTACCATCGCATGCTTGTCTAGCCAACTCACCAGCCCTAGTTAATCTCTCCCTAAAGTTTGACACATAGGCCAACAATGTAGTCTCAGAACGCTGACTCACCAATTTCTCCTTCATCAATTTAAATGGTCCTCTTACCTCATGACCAAAATTTAATTCAAATGGATTGAACTTAATTGATTCAATAGGAGCATCCCTGATTGCAAAAAGTACAAATGGAATTACTTTATTCTAATTCTCTGGATAATCTTGACAATAAGCCCTCAACGTGGTCTTTAGAGTTTGATGCCGCCATTCTAATGCACCTTGCAATTCTGGATGATGTGCAGTTGATTTAAACTGCTTTACTCCTAAACTATCTATAACTTCCTTGAATAACTTCAATGTGAAACTGGATGCCTGATCTGTTTGGATTACATATAGATTCTTAGAGATAGGATATATGCGCATTTAGAACTGAATAATCTCATTAGCGATAGACAGCATGGTTTTGTATGAGGGAGGTCATGCCTCACAAATTTGGTTGAGTTTTTTGAGGAGGTGACAAAAACGATTGACGAGGGAAGGGCCGTGGACCATATGGATTTTAGTAAAGCGTATGACAAGGTCCCTCATAGCAGGCTGGTGCAAAAGGTTAAATCTCACAGGATAAAAGGTGAGCTAGCTAGATGGGTGGAGAACTGGCTTAGCCATAGAAGTGGAGATGCCGGCGTTGGACTGGGGTAAACACAGTAAGAAGTTTAACAACACCAGGTTAAAGTCCAACAGGTTTATTTGGTAGCAAAAGCCACACAAGCTTTCGAGGCTCTGAGCCCCTTCTTCAGGTGAGTGGGAATTCTGTTCACAAACAGAACTTATAAAGACACAGACTCAATTTACATGTTTTGTTTCTTAAAGACTGGATTAGTTGTAAGTATTCGCATTCCAACCATTATTCATGTAAATTGAGTCTGTGTCTTTATAAGTTCTGTTTGTGAACAGAATTCCCACTCACCTGAAGAAGGGGCTCAGAGCCTCGAAAGCTTGTATGGCTTTTGCTACCAAATAAACCTGTTGGACTTTAACCTGGTGTTGTTAAACTTCTTACTGTGTTAGCCATAGAAGACAGAGGGTAGCATGGAGGGGTCTTTTTCCGGTTGGAGGTCTGTGACTAGTGGTGTTGCGAGGGAGTTGTAGAGTTGTAGCGAGGGAATTCCTGAGGGAAGGAATAGAGGGATACGGACCGAGTAAGGGCAGAAGATTTTTTTTGTAATTTATTTAGAGCATCATGATTGGCTCGGGCTTGGAGGGCCGAAGGGTCTGTTCCTGTGCTGTACATTTCTTTGTAGAAATCTACACTATCCGGTATTGGTCTATCACAAACACAGATTGACTAGCTCAGTTCTGTCCTGATGAATGGGCTGTTTGTAAAGGATGAAGATAAGGAGTACATCCTGAAGTAAGCTGCTGTCTTAGATTTAACGAATTTGCCCAATAGCCAGAACAAATTAAATTAACCCTTACAACACCGTCACCTGATTAGCTGTTTTCAACAACATGAGCTAAGAACAGCAGAATGGTTAACACTGCCGCCTCATGGCACCAAGGACTTGGGTTCAATTCTGGCCACGGGTCACTGTCTGTGTGGAGTTGCACATTCTCCCCATGTCTGCGTGGGTTTTCTCTGGGTGCTCCGGTTTCCTCCAAAGATGTGCAGGTCAGGTGAATTGGCCATGCTTCTTTCCTCATGGTACAGTTAATTTTTACCTTCTATAGGCCCAGAAAAAGAACCATTGTCACTATTTCCTGTATCCAAACCAACGAAAAACTGGCCACCCTTATTTGTTCAACCATAAAGATGGTCTGAGGAGGCAGGAAAACACAGGCTCAGCATCAACAGCTGGATATCACAAACCTGCCCCCAACACCCAGGCATATTACCATCAATGTCACAGGTCATTAACAGCAACAATTTCTAATTCTGCATATATACTATGCATATATAATTAAAAATATGAGAGGAGATGAGCGAAAAGGTGTTGTGCAAGGGTCTGGAACTCACTGCCTGAAAGGGTAATAAAGACATGAAGCCTCAACTCATTTCAAAGCTTTCTGGACATATACCTCAAAATGCCTTAACCTGCAGAGCTATGGACCAAATGCTGAGAGTGGGATTAGGCTGCGCGACTTGTTTGTTTGGCTGGCAGAGACACGATGGGCTAAATGGCCTCTTCCTGTGCTGTAGAATTTCTATAATTCTATATAGAATGGGCTGGTCACAAAATAAACTCCCTCTTTGATGTCCCCTCAATTCATCTTGACCCCAATTCCAGAATTTAATTTTATTATTGTCACATGTATTAACATACAGTGAAAAGTATTGTTTCTTGCGCGCTATACAGACAAAGCATACCGTTCATAGAGAAGGAAATGAGAGAGCGCAGATTGCAGTGTCACAGTCATAGCTAGGGTGTAGAGAAAGATCAACAAAATGCAAGGTGGGTCCATTCAAAAGTCTGACAGCAGCAGGGAAGAAGCTGTTCTTGAGTCAGTTGGTACGTGACCTCAGACTTTTGTATCTTTTTCCCGACGAAGAAGGTGGAAGAGAGAATGTCCAGGGTGCGTGGGGTCTTTAATTATGCTAGCTGCTTTGCCGAGGCAGCGGGAAGTGTAGACAGAGTCAATGGATGGGAGGCTAATTTCTGGGAACATATTTCAAGATGATTCCAATTTATTGCAAACTAATATGGACCCTAAAACAAATCTCCTGGCTGTCACCAAATAATCGAGACACTAAAATTTAACTGGAGTTGTTGATACGGCAGAAGCCAATGTTAGTCAACAACAATGGGGGACTGGGATAGTGAAGGATATTTTGGGGTGAATTATGAGTGAGCTCAAATTTACAGCCAGTGGAGTTGGAATTGGGGCTCTGGAGTTTGGGGCTCAGGGTTCAGGATCTGTGTTGGGGGCCAGGGTTAAGGGGTCATGGTTCATGGTGGAGGTTGGGGTTCAGGGCTAAGCTTTGGGGGTTCAGGCTCTGGGGTTTTTGGGGTTCAGGCTCCAGGTTTTGGGGGTTCAAGCTCCAGGTTTTGGAGGTTCAGGCTTCGGGGTTTGGGGAGTTCAGGCCCTGTTTTTTGGGGGGTTCAGGCCCCGGGTTTTAGTGTTCAGGCCCTAGGTTTTGGGGTTCCGGTCCCTGGTTTTGGGGTTCAGGCCCTGGGTTTTGGGGTTCAGGCCCCGGAGTTTTTTTGGGGGGTTCCGGCCCTGGGTTTTTGGGGATTCATGTCCTGGGGTTTTGGGGGGCTCATGCCCTGGGTTTTGGGGTTCCGACCCCGGGTTATTTTTGGTTCAGGCCCTGGGTTTTTTGGATTCAGACTCCGGGGTTTTGGCCGTTCAGACCCCTGTTTTTTCTTTTCGGTTCAGGCCCCAGGTTTTGTGGGCTTCAGTCCCCGGGTTTTGAGGGTTCAGGCCCTGGGGTTTTGGGGTTCAGGTTCTGTGGTTTTGGCGTTCAGTCCCTGGGATTTTGGGGGTTCATGCCAGGGGGTTTCGGGGGTTCAGGTACTGGGTTTGGGAGATCAGGCCCTGGTTTTCTGGGGGGTTCATGCCCTGAGGTTTTTTGGGGGTTCAGGCTTTGGGGGTCCAGGCCCCAGGTTTGGGGGTTCGGGCCCTGAGGTTTTTTGGGGGTTTAGGTTTTTGGGCTTTGGGGTTTTGGGGTTCAGGCCCTGGGTTTTGGGGGTTGATGGTCGAGGGAGTTGGGGGTTCAGGCCCCGGGCTTTTGGGGTTCAGTCCCCGGGTTTTGACGTTCCAGCTCCGGGGTTTTGGGGTTCAGGCCCCAAGATTTTGGGGTTTAGGCTCTGGAGTTTGGGGGTTCAGGCCCTGGAGTGTTTTGGGGTTCGGGCTCCAGGGTTTTGGGGTTCAGACCACGGGCTTTTGGTTTTCAGGCCCTGGGTTTTTGGGGTTCTGGCCCCGGGTTTTGGTTTTAGAGGTTCAGGCCCCAGGATTTTGGGGTTCAGGCCACGCGTTTTGGGGGTTTGGTCTCCGGGTTTTTGTGGTTCTGACTCCGGTGTTTTGGGGGTTCAGGCTCCGGGGTTTTGGGGTTCAGACCCCGGATTGTGGGGTTCAGGCCTGGGGATTTTGGGGTTCAGCACCTGGTGGTTTAGGTTCAGGCCCCAGGGTTTTGGGGTTCTGGCCCCCCTGGTTTTGGGGTTCAGCGCCCGGGGTTTTTGGGGGTTCAGGTCCCCCCCGGGTTTTGGGGTTCAGTACCCGGGGTTTTTGGGGGTTCAGGTCCCCCCCGGGTTTTGGGGTTCAGTACCCGGGGTTTTTGGGGGTTCAGGTCCCCCCTGATTTTGGGGTTCAGTGCCCGGGGTTTTTGGGGGTTCACACCCGGTTTGAGGCCTCGGGCTGGGGTTGAGGCGGCGCCGCGCTCGGGCCTCGGGGCTCAGTCTGTGCGGGGGGCCGGGCTCTGAGCTCCGGGGCGGGTTTGTCGCTGCGGCCGAATCGCGGAGCCGGGAGCGGGAGGAGGACAGAGGCGGAGCGGCAGGTACCCGGGCCGGGCTGGGCTGGGAGACACCGGGGCCTCGCTAGGCCGCAGCCTCGGCCTTTTCCGGGGCTGGGGCCGGGCTCTCCATCCAGGAGAACCATCAGCAGCCTCCCTCCCTTTACATAGCGCCTTGGACTCAGCATTGAGTAGCTGAAGAAGCGCTGGAGGCTGAGGAAAGCAGTCCACAAACACCTCACTGAGAGAGAGAGAGAATATTCCGGAGATTCGGCTCCGGCTGCGACCCCGGCATCGGCAGAGAAAAATCCCAGAGAAAGGATCCGGTGTCCGGGATCCGAGCCGGTGTCCGGAGTCTGAGCCGGTGTCTGGGATCCGGGCCAGTGTCCGGGATCCGGGCCAGTGTCCGGGATCCGAGCCGGTGTCCGGGGATCCGAGCCGATGCCTGGGGATCCGAGCCGGTATCTGGGGTCTGAGCCGGTGTCTGGGGTCCGAGCCGGTGTCTGGGGTCCGAGCCGGTGTCTGGGGTCCGAGCCGGTGTCCGGGATCCGAGCCGGTGTCCGGGATCCGAGCCGGTGTCCGGGATCCGAGCCGGTGTCTGGGGATCCGAGCCGGTGTCCGGGGATCCGAGCCGATGTCTGGGGATCCGAGCCGATGCCTGGGGATCCGAGCCGGTATCTGGGGTCTGAGCCGGTGTCTAGGGTCCGAGCCGGTGTCTGGGGTCCGAGCCGGTGTCCGGGGATCCGAGCCGGTATCTGGGGTCTGAGCCGGTGTCTGGGGTCCGAGCCGGTGTCTGGGGTCCGAGCCGGTGTCCGGGATCCGAGCCGATGTCTGGGATCCGAGCCGGTGTCTGGGATCCGAGCCGGTGTCTGGGATCCGAGCCGGTGACTGGGATCCGAGCCGGTGTCTGGGATCCGAGCCGGTGTCCGGGATCCGAGCCGGTGTCAGGGATCCGAGCCGGTGTCTGGGGTCCGAGCCGGTGTCTGGGGTCCGAGCCGGTGTCTGGGGGTCTGAGCCGGTGTCCGGGGATCCGAGCCGGTATCTGGGGTCCGAGCCGGTGTCTGGGGTCCGAGCCGGTGTCTGGGGTCCGAGCCGGTGTCTGGGGGTCTGAGCCGGTGTCCGGGGATCCGAGCCGATGCCTGGGGGTCTGAGCCGGTGTCTGGGGTCCGAGCCGGTGTCTGGGGTCCGAGCCGGTGTCTGGGGTCTGAGCCGGTATCTGGGGTCTGAGCCGGTATCTGGGGTCTGAGCCGGTGTCTGGGGTCTGAGCCGGTGTCTGGGGTCCGAGCCGGTGTCTGGGGTCCGAGCCGGTGTCCGGGATCCGAGCCGGTGTCTGGGATCCGAGCCAGTCTCTGGGGTTCGAGCCGGTGTCTCGGGTCTGAGCCGGGTGTCTGGAGGCCGAGCCGGTGTCTGGGTTCCGAGCCAGCATCCGGGGGCTGAGCCATTGGGGGTCTGGGATTGGGGGGTGGGGGAGGTGGGGGTGGGGCGGGGGCGGGGGTGGGGGGGTGGGGTCTGGCGGGTGGGGGAAGATCTGAGCCGGGAAAGAACAGCGGGTTTTGAATAATCTTAAGTCTCCTGGAAGCGGAATGTGAGAGGAATGTGGCAGGGGGCATCTCAGGATCGCCGCGTTTCCCCAGAAACAACAGCAAGGATGAGGGTTTCAGCAGCCGATGAGCTGTGACGGGGGCGGTGCTAGGGGTGTAGAAGATGGCGGTCTGAGTGATGGCACAAAGATGTGGTTAGAAGCTCATCTGGGGGAAAACGTGACACCGACACTGTGAATTGTCTGGTTTAGTCTCAGACTGTTGCTAGGGAGTGAGAGAGGTCATTGGGAAAGAACTTGCAACAAGTGGAATAGCTGCTGTACACCGTTTCTGTTTACTGACTCTTTCTGTATTATTGGTTTAGCAGAAAGCTGCAAGTTTCAGGCCCAAGAAGCTATGGAGCCCGAGGAAAGCACTCCACAAATATCTCCTCAAGACAGCCAATCAGCAGGTAAAATTAACAAGTTGGGCATTGATACATCAAACAAAATGTTATGAATGTCCTCATCATTTTCAAGCTATAAGCTCTCACCATGTTTAGCTAGGCCAATTGGGAAGGGTTGATGTGCCCTCTCCCTCAGAGAGAGTGGGAAATTCAGACTGAGTCTCCCTGGGCAGCTGATGTCTCCTTACCCAGGTGAATGGCTGAGGGTGTTCTCCAGCATTCAAAGCAACAAGGAAAAATTCCTACTGAGCTGGAGCCCAATGCATCCAGTGTCTTGCTTGGTTACTTGGTGTGTAGCCTGAATTGAGGCTGAAATTTCACAGTAACTTCATTGCAGTGTTAATGTAAGCCTTACTTGTGACTAATAAATAAACTTTACTTTGATATGTGAACTGATTCACCAGCTGAAATCAGTACTGGTGTTGCTGTGTAGCTGACACTTCAATCATTGTTATAAGATTGTATAATTTTTATTGCAACAAGTTGTTTCTTCACTGTTTATCTCCATTTGTGGTACTGGCAGTGAATATGATGGGGATACCTGTGCAATGTAAGGTGTTTCGTTGTAAATTATTTATAATAACATATTAACGGTTGGTATCTGTTTCATGAAGGGAGATACTGAGGCATATGAGACAAATGATTTCTGCTTTAATGGTTAGATTTGCAATGTGTTTAATAGTGAACCATACAAGTTCAATAAAGGTTGTAAGCAAGCTGTACAGATGTGGGTTATATGAGCTGTCAGACTCAGATCACACAATAGATCAAATTACAGCTACTGCAAATTGGCATTGCCTTGCAGTATCTGTCTACTTTCATTCCCCTTCTGGTATAATAGAATCATAGAATCCCTACAGTACAGAAGAAGGCCATTCGGCCCATCGAGCCTGCACTGACAACAATCCCACGTAGGCCCTATCCCTGTAACCACGTGTTTATCCTGCTAATCCTCCTGACACTAGGGGCAATATAGCATGGCCAATCAACCTAACTCGCACATCTTTCGGACTGTGAGAGGAAAACTGGAGAACCCGGAGGAGACCAGTCACTGAAGGTAAGCATGCAGGTGCAGCAGGCGGTAAAGAAGGCAAATGGCATGTTGGCCTTCATTGTGAGAGGTTTCGAGTACAGGAGCAGGGATGTGTTGTTGCAATTATGATGTGGAGATGCCGGCGTTGGACTGGGGTAAACACAGTAAGAAGTTTAACAACACCAGGTTAAAGTCCAACAGGTTTATTTGGTAGCAAATGCCATTAGCTTTCGGAGCGCTGCCCCTTCGTCAGGTGGAGTGGAGAAATGCTCACAAACAGGGCACAGAGACACAAACTCAATTTACAGAATAATGATTGGAATGCAGTCTTTACAGATAATCAAGTCTTAAAGGTACAGACAATGTGAGTGGAGAGAGCATTAAGCACAGGTTAAAGAGATGTGTATTGTCTCCAGACAGGACAGTTAGTGAGATTCTGCAAGTCTAGGCAAGCTGTGGGGGTTACAGATAGTGTGACATGAACCCAAGATCCCGACAACCTAGGTTCCGCACACATGAGGATGGCCTCAACCGGGATCTTGGGTTCATGTCACACTATCTGTAACCCCCACAGTTTGCCTGGACTTGCAGAATCTCACTGGCTGTTCTGTCTGGAGACAATACACATCTCTTTAACCTGTGCTTAATGCTCCCTCCACTCACATTGTCTGTATCTTTAAGACTTGATTATCTGTAAAGACTGCATTCCAATCATTATTCTGTAAATTGAGTTTGTGTCTCTGTATGCCCTGTTTGTGAGCATTTCTCCACTCCACCTGACGAAGGGGCAGCACTCCGAAAGCTAGTGGTATTTGCTACCAAATACACCTGTTGGACTTTAACCTGGTGTTGTTAAACGTCTTACTGTTGTTGCAATTATACAGGGCCTTGGTGAGGCTATATCTAGTGTATTGTGTGTAGTTTTGGTCTCCTTTTCTGAGGAAGGATGTTCTTGCTCTCGAGGGAATACAACAAAGGTTTACCAGGCTGTTCTGGGGATGGCGGGACTGATGTATGAGGAGAGATTGACTAGGTTAGGATTGTTTTCGCTGGATGGGACTTATAAAACTCTAACAGGACTTGACAGGGTAGATGCAGGGAGGATGTTCCTGATGGTGGGGGAGTCTAGAACCAGGGGTCACAATCTGAGGATTCAGGGTAGACCATTTAGGACGGAGGTGAGGAGACATTTCTTCACCCAAAGAGTGGTGAACCTGTGGAATTCATTACCACAGGAAGTAGCTGATGCCAAAACATTGAATGTATTCAAGAGGCGGCTGGATATAGCACTTGGGGCGAATGGGATCAAAGGTTATGGGGAGAAAGCAGGATTAGGCTATTGAGTTGGATGATCAGCTGTGATCGTGATGAATGGCGGAGCAGGCTCGAAGGGCCGAATGGCCTCCTCCTGCTCCTATCTTCTATGTTTCTATAATAGAATCATGGAATCCCTACAGTACAGAGGAAGGCCATTCGGCCCATGGAGCCTGCACCGACAACAATCCCAACCAGTAACTCCCTGTAACTCCACATATTTACGCTGCTAATCCCCCTGAAATGAGGGGCAATTTAATGTGGCCAATCAACCTAACTCGCACATCTTTCAAACTGTGGGAGTAAAACTGGAGCACCCGGAGGATTGGATTTCATTCGATTTGATTTATTATTGTCACATGTATTAGTACACAGTGAAAAGTATTGTTTCTTGCGCGCTATGCAGAGCATGCCGTTCATAGAGAAGGAAACGGGAGAGTGCAGAATGTAGTGTTACAGTCATAGCGAGGGTGCAGAGAAAAAAATCAACTTAATGCAAGGTCGGTCCATTCAAAAGTCTGACAGCAGCAGGGAAGAAGCTGTCCTTGAGTCGGTTGGTTCGTGACCTCAGACTTTTGTATCTTTTTCCCCGAAGGAAGAAGGTGGAAGAGAGAATGTCCAGGGTGCGTGGGGTCCTTAATTATGCTGGCTGCTTTGCCAAGGCAGCGGGAAGTGTAGACAGAGTCAATGGGTGGGAAGCTGGTTTGCGTGATGGATTGGGCTACATTTCACATCCTTTTGTAGTTTCTTGCGGTCTTGGGCAGGGCAGGAGCCCAGACCAAGCTGTGCTACAACCAGAAAGAATGCTTTCTATGGTGCATCTGTAAAAGTTGGTGAGAGTCGTAGCTGACGTGCCAAATTTCCTCATATCTAAAATTCCTCATTCCTGGTATCATTCTAGTAAATCCCCTTTGCACTCTCTCCAGGGCTTTAACATCCTTCCTTAAATAAGATGCCCAGAACTGAACAGTACTCCAAATGTGGTCTGACCAATTATTTGTAAAGGTGTAGTATCATTTCCTTGCTTTTATCCCCTTTGCCTCTATTTATAAACCCAAGGAGCCTCTTAACAACTGTTTCAATTTGCCTCGCCACCTTCAGAGAATGATGGTCTTGAAACCCTGATGTCCCTCCACTCCTGTACTCTCCTAGAAGTTGTCTAACTGAGCTTGGATTGTCTCCTTGGGTTTCTTCTGTCAAAATGCATTATCTCACATTTTGCTGCACTGAAATTCCATCTGTCAGGCATCTGCCCGTTTGGACAACTTGTCAATGTCCCTCCTGAAGTTGCTCAGCATCATCCTCACAGTTCACTATTCTCCCCAGCTCTCCCCATCTGCAAATTTAGAGATGTTGCCCTCAACGCCCATCTCTAAATCATTTATATAAATCAGAAAAAGCAAGAGTTTCAGCACTGATCCCTGGTGAACACCACTTTCAACTCGTCTCCAGTCTGAGAAATGCCCATCTATACCTCCCCTCTGTTTCCTATTTCTGGGCCAACTTCTAATCCATGCTGCCAAGGACCCATCAACCCCAAACATTTCTCATTTGCTCACCAACCTGCCACGTGGCACCGTATCAAATGCTTTCCGAAAGTCCAAATATACAACACCCATGGCACTCCCCTCATCCACTGCCTGTGTCACCTCATCAAAGAACTCCATTAAATTGATCAGAGATGACCTGTCCTTGACAAAGCCATGTTGACTAGTGCTAACTTATTTGTCTCTGTGTATACTGATCTTATCCGGTATTATAGCCTCTTTCAGTTTTCCCACCATTGATGTCAATGAAGATGGGGAACGAGGGAGAGAGAGGGTGAGACTAAGAGGGGAGGAGAAAGAGACAGAGATGGGGGCAGTGGTGAGGGAGGGAGAGACAAGCACACATATATCCCTTCCATGAATATTGCACTACAGAATATGCCACAAGTCTGTGTGTGTTACTTGATACAGCATGGATGGCAGGGTGGCACAGTGGTTAGCACTGCTGCCTCACAGTGCTAGGGACCTTGGTTCGATTCCCAGCTAGGGTCACTATCTGTGTGGAGTTTGCACTTTCTCCCTGTGTCTGTGTGGGTTTCGAGCTTCAAGTTTTTAGGTGTCCAGATCACCAACAACCTGTCCTGGTCCCCCCATGCCGACACAGTTAAGAAAGCCCATCAATGCCTCTACTTTCTAAAAAAACTAAGGAAATTGGGCTGATTCTCCTTGGAGCAGAGAAGATTAAGAGGTGACCTTACTGAAGTGCTGAAAATTATGAACAATTTTGACAGGATAATGAAGGATACTCCGTTTCCACCAGTTGGTGTGTCAGTGACGAGGGTCATAATTTTAAGATGGTCAGCAAGGGAGGTTGGAGTGAGATGAGGAGAAATTTCTTTACTCAGAAAGTTGTGGGATTTGGAATGCGCTGCCTGGGAGAGAGGTGGAGGCTGATTCCATCAGAGGTTTCAAAATAGAGCTGGATAAAGTGATGAGTTCAGAGCATGTGGAGATAGACAATGGGACTAGCTGGGTCACTCTTTTGGGAGCCAGTGCAGACACGATAGGCTGAATGGCCTCTTTCTGTGCTGTAAAATTCTATGATTCTCTGTCCCTTTTTCTTTATCTCTTTATGTATATGTTTCTCACTCATTAAAGGAATTTACTATGTCTGAGGGATGATCCAGTAAAATTGTATGAAGCTTTGTTGATAGAATGTTCCAGTACACAGTAACCAGTGTGCCTGAATGATTGGACAGTGTACATGTGTTCTAGTCTTCCCAGAGAGGAGAAAAATTCAATCTATTTATCTTTTTGTGCAAATCCAAATTTTAACAGGTGGTCACAGAGAGGAGCATTGAGCAGCTCCAGCCAATTAAATCCAACCTCTTGGACAGTGGTTGGTGAAGTAAATCCCACACAGATCATGTGATTGACATGTTAAAAAGTCATCATGGTTTCCTCCTCCTAATGATCAAACCTTCGAATTTGCTATTTATAAAGTGTCTATTGACAGGAATACTGTACAACTGGCAGCAAAGACAACAACAAACTTCAGTAAAGAAAGTTTAAAGTTTATTTATTAGTCACAAGTAGGCTTACATTAACACTGTAATGAAGTTACTGTGAAAATCTCCTAGTCACCACACTCTGGCACCTGTTCGGGTACAATGAGGGAGAATTTAGCAGGGCCAATGCACGTCTTTGGACTGTGGGAGGAAACCAGGGCACCCGGAGGAAACCCATGCATACACGGGGAGAACATGCAGACTCTGCACAGACAGTGACCCAAGCCAGGAATCGAACCCGGGCCCCTGGCGCTGTGAGACAGCAGAGCTAAAAAGACAGAATAGACAAGCACCATCATTGCAACTAAAACAGAAAATCCAAGACAAACTCATCAGGTCTGGCAGCATCTGGAGAGAGAAACAGCTAACGTCTCAAGCCCGAAAGACTCTTTTTCAGAACATCATTAGTTGGAGTCCAAATCTAATCCAGTTTATCAAAATGATTGAATCAAGATCTTTCATTTTCAAATTCCTGAGTGAAAGACTTTGGAGTCAGTCTTTAATCAGTTATAATGGGGTGGGCGTGTTCGTCTCATTGAGGGTGTATTGGGTCAGAGTAGAGAGAGTTTTGCTTTGCACTTGGCAAGTGCTTTGCTTTACCTGGTAATGTTTGGTACTGATGCAACATAATAAAAATGTAAAGATAAATTAACTTAAGTATTGAAAAATAGAAATAAATTCTAAATCCTAAACAAGGAAGGACATTAGTTGACAGAGTTGTCTGGTGCATGAAAAGATCATTGTGATATTCAAATTCTGGGTGATGGTCTCGTAACTTTAATGAAGTCCCATTTTCCTTGTTGATTCAGATTCCAGTGAAGCCAGAATGGATTTGGAGAACTCTGATGAATTAATCCTTGTGAATCAGGCAACTGTGGAGAAACTGACAGAGGGACTGATCTCTCACTACCTCCCTGACCTACAGCAGTCAAAAACTGCCCTCCAGGAACTGACGTATGTTTCTAAAACTTTATCTTTGATAATTGATTCATAATTGACTTTTTCATTATCTGTTGAGCAAGTATTACTCTGTGAGATCAGCTGATGTTGTGAGAAAATGTTAAACTGAGGTGCACGATTGGTTTAGTTATGTTGTAAATAAGATAGTGACAAAAATGGTTGATGAAGGAAGGGCCGTGGATGTCGTCTATATGGATTTCAGTAAGGCATTTGACAAAGTCCCACATGGCAGGTTGGTTAAGAAGGTTAAGGCTCATGGGATACAAGGAGAAGTGGCTCGATGGGTGGAGAACTGGCTTGGCCATAGGAGACAGAGGGTAGTGGTCGAAGGGTCTTTTTCCGGCTGGAGGTCTGTGACCAGTGGTGTTCCGCAGGGCTCTGTACTGGGACCTCTGCTATTTGTGATATATATAAATGATTTGGAAGAAGGTGTAACTGGTGTAATCAGCAAGTTTGCGGATGACACGAAGATGGCTGGAATTGCGGATAGCGAAGAGCATTGTCGGGCAATACAGCAGGATATAGATAGGCTGGAAAATTGGGCGGAGAGGTGGCAGATGGAATTTAATCCGGATAAATGCGAAGTGATGCATTTTGGAAGAAATAATGTAGGGAGGAGTTATACAATAAATGGCAGAGTCATCAGGAGTATAGAAACACAGAGGGACCTAGGTGTGCAAGTCCACAAATCCTTGAAGGTAGCAACACAGGTGGAGAAGGTGGTGAAGAAGGCATATGGTATGCTTGCCTTTATAGGACGGGGTATAGAGTATAAAAGCTGGAGTCTGATGATGCAGCTGTATAGAACGCTGGTTAGGCCACATTTGGAGTACTGCGTCCAGTTCTGGTCGCCGCACTACCAGAAGGACGTGGAGGCATTGGAGAGAGTGCAGAGAAGGTTTACCAGGATGTTGCCTGGTATGGAGGGTCTTAGCTCTGAGGAGAGATTGGGTAGACTGGGGTTGTTCTCCTTGGAAAGACGGAGAATGAGGGGAGATCTAATAGAGGTATACAAGATTATGAAGGGTATAGATAGGGTGAACAGTGGGAAGCTTTTTCCCAGGTCGGAGGTGACGATCACGAGGGGTCACGTGCTCAAGCTGAGAGGGGCGAAGTATAACTCAGACATCAGAGGGACGTTTTTTACACAGAGGGTGGTGGGGGCCTGGAATGCGCTGCCAAGTAGGGTGGTGGAGGCAGGCACGCTGACATCGTTTAAGACTTACCTGGATAGTCACATGAGCAGCCTGGGAATGGAGGGATACAAACGATTGGTCTAGTTGGACCAAGGAGCGGCACAGGCTTGGAGGGCCGAAGGGCCTGTTTCCTGTGCTGTACTGTTCTTTGTTCTTTGTTCTATTCCCGGGAGCTCCCAATTCCAGTTTCTTGTTACCAATGATCAGATTTCATTTGTTTGTATTTAGATGAGCAAGATATTATATTGAGACAAATTGATTTGAATCAGTGATGGACAATGATAATTCAGGTGCTTTTCTGCAAGCTCCTCATTCGACTGGTAATGATGAATCAACAAGGCTTGTCAGAAGCGTGGAAGACACTGAAACTTGCTGCCTCCAATGGCCTGACAGTTCCAGTTCTCTACACCAATATTCCCACAATAACCCAAACCATCTCCAGAACAAATCTCTCCAGGGATACATACAGGGTTAAACTGTTCCCTCCCAGCCTCCTGGAGCCTCTGTCAAGATGTTCTCTTCAGAAGGAACTTCTTCTATAAATCTGATCTCCACCCTCCTAGTTGTTGTCCCTACATTCTCTTTGTAGCACAGCTAAGAATCCCCTCCCTGGAGCAGTGAGCAAGCAAGGGCATTGTGGCAACTACTAAACAAACAGAGAGAGGTTATGCTGAACAGGTTAGGAGTTGTGACATAATGGAGACAGGCCCAAGAATAAGACAGTGAGGAGATTAGTGGGCAGATGTGGAATTGAAGGAGTGTCAGAAAGGAGGAGGAATGTCAGAGGGGACGGGACATATGGGGAGAGGAGGGTGGTAGAGAGGAACAGTGTCAGGAGGAGGCCCTGTGCCGGTGTTGCTGGGGGGAGGGCAACGTGTGTCATGGACAGTTTTGAGGGGTCGGGGATGTCGATGGGGTGATGTCGGGGAGATGGTGTAGGATCAGGGGATGGGATAGTATTGGGGAGAGGCGATAGAGTCGAAGGTAGGGGGGTGTCAAGAGGGGGAGGGGGCTTATTGATGGGATATTACTTGTTAGAGATGCTCTGACATCCCAAATGATTCTCCCGATTGCTGTAGCAGAATGTTACCATTCCCACTCTAATCCCTCCCGGTTTATTACCAAAAGTACTGAAAGCAGCTGCTGACCTGTGGGGGCAGCAAGTTAGTTGTGGAATCATCTGAGTGTAAAATTGAACTGACAAAAGGGATAGACTTTGTTACTTTTTAAAAATGTTTGTGTTTCAATTATTTTAGACAGAATCAAGTGGTCCTATTAGATACCCTGGAGCAAGAGATTGCCAAGTTCCGGGAGTGTAACCTAGTGCTGGATATCAATGTGCTTGTAAGTACCATCTTGTACAGTGTTTAGGGTGAATGTAGCTTACAGCATGGGCAGACTGAGATTGCTCCAGAATCATACAGCATTCAGCCACTCTGCCCTTTTTGCCTGTGCTGCCTCTTTGAGAGACCAAGCTGGCTGCAAATTGTCTTGCCTGCACTTCTGCCAGTGTTCTGCACCACCACAGAATTCAAAGGCTTGTTAATGTTGCCAGTGGGTGCAAATGCCTTGGACAACGGAACAAACCAGCTCTCTGTTCTTGTCTCATTTATAGGGGAGGGGTTGGTCTGATATAATATTTTATTGGCTGTGAAATGGAAACTTTGAAGCTTTTGGATATAATTCAACTCTATTATTTTAATTGATAAAATACAAAAGAACTTCAATATTATAGATATATTCTATATTCCAATGCAGTTTTATTTGTTAAGGCTGGCATTTGTTGCCCATCAGAAGGTGGTGATCTGCCTTCTTGAACCACTGCAGTTTGTCTTGTAGTTATACCCACAGTGCCGTTAGAAAGTGAGTTCCAGGATTTTGATCCAACAACCGTGAAGGAACAGCCGATATATTTCCAAGTCAGGATGGGGAACCTCCAAGCTGTCATGTTCCCAAGTAACTACTGCCCTTGCCGTTCTAGGGGTAGAGGTCATGGGTTTGGAAGGTGCTGTCGAAGGAGCCTTGGTGAGTTCCTGCAGCTCTCACTGCGTGCCGGTAGTGAAGGGAGTGGTGAGGATGATAATCGCACGGAGCTGCTTTGTTCTGGATGGTGTTGGGCTTCTTCGTAGAATAACAGAATCCCTACAGTGCAGAAGGGGGCCATTTGACCCATCGAGTCTGCACCAACAACTATCCCACCCAGGCCCTATCCCTGAAACACATATTCACCCTACTAATCCCGATGGTACTAAGGGGCAATTTAGCATGGTCAATCCACCTAACCTGCACATCTTTGGACTGCGGGAGGAAACCGGAGCACCCGGAGGAAACCCACACAGACACGGGGAGAACGTACAGACTTGGTACAGACAGTGACCCAAGCCAGGAATTGAACCCGGGTCCCTGGCGCTGTGAGGCAGCGGAGCTAACCACTGTGCCACCGTGCCGCGCAAAGTGTTGATGGAGCTAAACTCATCCAGACAAGTGGAGATTATTCCATCACATGCCTGACTTGTGCCTTGTACTTGGTGGACAGACATTGGGAAGACATGAGGTGAGTTACTCGCTGCAGGATTCCCAATCTCTGAACTGTTCTTGCAGATACAGCATTTATATGGCTTATCCAGTTCCGTTCTGGTCAGTGGTAACCCCAAAGGATGTTGATGGTGGCAGTCTGATCTTCCAACCAGAGGTCAGAAATTCAAATCCCACCAAGGCAAAATATGAAACCAAATTCAGTAAATCTGATAATTTACCAAAGAAAATTGTTGTTCCTCTGTTTAAGAAAGGGAATAGAAATGACCCTGGTAATTATAGGCCGGTTAGTCTTACTTCGGTGGTTGGTAAGTTGATGGAAAAGGTCCTTAGGGATGGGATTTACGACCATTTAGAAAGATGCGGATTAATCCGGGATAGTCAGCACGGATTCGTGAAGGGCAAATCGTGCCTCACAAATTTGATTGAATTTTTTGAGGAGGTAACTAAGTGTGTTGATGAAGGTAGGGCAGTTGATGTCATATACATGGATTTTAGTAAGGCGTTTGATAAGGTCCCCCATGGTCGGCTTATGATGAAAGTAAGGAGGTGTGGGATAGAGGGAAAGTTGGCCGATTGGATAGGTAACTGGCTGTCTGATCGAAGTAAGAAGTTTAACAACACCAGGTTAAAGTCCAACAGGTTTATTTGGTAGCAAAAGCCACACAAGCTTTCGGAGCTCTAAACCCCTTCTTCAGGTGAGTGGGAATTCTGTTCACAAACAGAGCATATAAAGACACAAACTCAATTTACATGAATAATGGTTGGAATGTGAATACTTACAACTAATCAAGTCTTTAAGAAACAAAACAATGTGAGTGGAGAGAGCATCAAGACAGGCTAAAAAGATGTGTATTGTCTCCAGACAAGACAGCCAGTGAAACTCTGTGGGGGTTACAAATAGTGTGACATGAACCCAATATCCCGGTTGAGGCCGTCCTCGTGTGTGCGGAACTTGGCTATCAGTTTCTGCTCAGCGACTCTGCGCCGTCGTGTGTCGCGAAGGCCGCCTTGGAGAACGCTTACCCGAATATCAGAGGCCGAATGCCCGTGACCGGGCATTCGGGCATTCGGCCTCTGATATTCGGGTAAGCGTTCTCCAAGGCGGCCTTCGCGACACACGACGGCGCAGAGTCGCTGAGCAGAAACTGATAGCCAAGTTCCGCACACACGAGGACGGCCTCAACCGGGATATTGGGTTCATGTCACACTATTTGTAACCCCCACAGAGTTTCACTGGCTGTCTTGTCTGGAGACAATACACATCTTTTTAGCCTGTCTTGATGCTCTCTCCACTCACATTGTTTTGTTTCTTAAAGACTTGATTAGTTGTAAGTATTCGCATTCCAACCATTATTCATGTAAATTGAGTTTGTGTCTTTATATGCTCTGTTTGTGAACAGAATTCCCACTCACCTGAAGAAGGGGCTTGCAGCTCCGAAAGCTTGTGTGGCTTTTGCTACCAAATAAACCTGTTGGACTTTAACCTGGTGTTGTTAAACTTCTTACTGTGTTTACCCCAGTCCAACGCCGGCATCTCCACATCATGTCTGATCGAAGACAGAGGGTGGTGGTGGATGGAAAATGTTCGGACTGGAGGCAGGTTGCTAGCGGAGTGCCACAGGGATCAGTGCTTGGTCCTCTGCTATTTGTGATTTTTATTAATGACCTAGAGGAGGGGGTTGAAGGGTGGATCAGTAAATTTGCTGATGACACCAAGATTGGTGGAGTAGTGGATGAGGTGGAGGGCTGTTGTAGGCTGCAAAGAGACATAGATAGGATGCAAAGCTGGGCTGAAAAATGGCAGATGGAGTTTAACCCTGGTAAATGTGAGGTGATTCATTTTGGTAGGACAAATTTAAATGTGGATTACAGGGTCAAAGGTAGGGTTCTGAAGACTGTGGAGGAACAGGGAGATCTTGGGGTCCATATCCACAGATCTCTGAAGGTTGTCACTCAAGTGGATAGAGCTGTGAAAAAGGTCTATAGTGTGTTAGCTTTTATTAACAGGGGGTTGGAGTTTAAGAACCGTGGGGTTATGCTGCAACTGTACAGGACCTTGGTGAGACCACATTTGGAGTATTGTGTGCAGTTCTGGTCACCTCACTATAAGAAGGATGTGGAAGCGCTGGAAAGAGTGCATAGGAGATTTACCAGGATGCTGCCTGGTTTGGAGGGTAGATCTTATGAGGAAAGGTTGAGGGAGCTAGGGCTGTTCTCTCTGGAGCGGAGGAGGCTGAGGGGAAACTTAATAGAGGTTTATAAAATGATGAAGGGGATAGATAGAGTGAACGTTCAAAGACTATTTCCTCAGGTGGATGGAGCTATTACAAGGGGGCATAACTATAGGGTTCATGGTGGGAGATATAGGAAGGATGTCCAAGGTAGGTTCTTTACACAGAGAGTGATTGGGGTGTGGAATGGACTGCCTGCAGTGAAAGTGGAGTCAGACACTTTAGGAACATTTAAGCGGTTATTGGATAGGCACATGGAGCACAGCAGGATGATAGGGAGTGGGATAGCTAGATCTTGGTTTCAGATAAAGCTCGGCACAACATCGTGGGCCGAAGGGCCTGTTCTGTGCTGTACTGTTCTATGTTCTAAAATTAATCTGACATCTCCAAATCCATGAAGGATTTGAGTGAATGGGAAGGACAGACTCTGCTTAAAATTCTGCTAGAAAATATATCTGGTCTGTTCATTAATGCCTCAATTATTTTTGGAAGATTTTGTTTTTTTATCACTGACTCTACAGGTTATTTATGATATATAATTCAATCTGATGATGTGGCTCCTCATTCCGACTCTCCAGTGTTTGTCCATTTGTATTTTAATGTAGTTCTTTAAAGAAACCGGAGCGATTGGGTTGTCACTGTTAGTGTTTTATTGTGAGATTCTGCTGCATCTTGACACATTGTTTCCTTCTTTCTGTGATTTGAATCTGGACGGGAATAAGCTGTCGTGGGCCTTATTCAACCTTCCGTTATATTAGTTAACATATTTTAGTTGGAAATATTTCTAAGTACGATTAATTTAATGGTAAGTTTTGTTCATTCTTTCCCTTTAGTTCACAGAAGCGAAATGTTATCACAATAAACTAATTAACATTCGAAAGGAAATGATTACACTGCATGAGAAGACAACTAAACTAAAGGTGAGTGACAACAGGGAACCCCCTCCCCCCCCTGCCTTGCTCCCAGCAGGAATGGTCATGGAGTCTCTCCTGGGGACTATTATTGTATGGTTTCCAATCCGTTGATTAACTCTTTGTTTGCAGAACTGGATTTAGGAATGGTTCAATGTGGAGTGAAGCTGCAAATGTTGTTCGGAGGTCCCGAATCTTCCAATTGTCTCCTAGTTTGTTGTTGTATTTCTTTCCAGCTGATGTCAGCTTCTTTGTGGAGACTTGCCACTGGCTTTCTCTCACATATTCTCAGCCGACTGTTATCCTTAATTGACAAATCACAATGTTAATTGGATCATTTAGCAACAGGACTAAAATGCACCATTTGTGTGGAAAATCCAACGCAGTATTCAGGGAGTTCCGCACTGTCAGGGAGCGCCGCACTGTCAGGGGGTCAGCGCTGAGGCAGCGCCGCACTGTCAGGGGGTCAGCGCTGAGGCAGCGCCGCACTGTCAGGGGGTCAGCGCTGAGGCAGCGCCGCACTGTCAGGGGGTCGGCGCTGAGGCAGCGCCGCACTGTCAGGGGGTCAGCGCTGAGGCAGCGCCGCACTGTCAGGGGGTCGGCGCTGAGGCAGCGCCGCACTGTCAGGGGGTCAGCGCTGTCAGGGGGTCGGTGCTGTCAGGGGGTCGGCGCTGTCAGGGGGTCGGTGCTGTCAGGGGGTCGGCGCTGAGGCAGCGCCGCACTGTCAGGGAGCACCGCACTGTCAGGGGGTCGGCGCTGAGGCAGCGCCGCACTGTCAGGGAGCACCGCACTGTCAGGGGGTCGGCGCTGAGGCAGCGCCGCACTGTCAGGGGGTCGGCGCTGTCAGGGGGTCGGCGCTGTCAGGGGGTCGGTGCTGTCAGGGGGTCGGCGCTGTCAGGGGGTCGGTGCTGTCAGGGGGTCAGCGCTGAGGCAGCGCTGCACTGTCAGGGGGTCGGTGAGAACACAAGAACTAGGAACAGGAGTGGGCCATTTGGCCCCTCGAGCCTGCTCCGCCATTCAATAAGATCATGGCTGATCTTTTTGTGGACTCAGCTGCACTTACCCGCCCGCTCACCATAACCCTTAATTCCATTACTGTTCAAAAATCTATCCATCCTCGCCTTAAAAACATTCAATGAGGGAGCCTCAACTGCTTCACTGGGCAGGGAATTCCACAGATTCACAATCCTTTGTGTGAAGAAGTTCCTCCTCAACTCAGTCCTAAATCTGCTTCCCCTTATTTTGAGGCCATGCCCCCTAGTTCTAGTTTCACCCGCCAGTGGAAACAACTTCCCTGCTTCTATCTTATCTATTCCCTTCATAATCTTATATGTTTCTATAAGATCTCCCCTCATTCTTCTAAATTCCAATGAGTATAGCCCCAGTCTACTCAGTCCCTCCTCTTAAGTCAACCCTCTCAACTCCGGAATCAACTTAGTGAATCTCCTCTGCATCCCCCTCCAGTGCCTGTATATCCTTTCTCAAGTAAGGAGACCAAAGCTGTACACAGTACTGCAGGTGTGGCCTTATCAGCACCTTATACAGCTGCAACATAACCTCGCTGTTTTTAAACTCCATCCCTCTAGCAGCCAAGGACAAAATTCCATTTACCTTCTTAATTATCTGCTGTACCTACAAACCAACTTTTTGTGATTCCTGCACAAGGACACCCAGGTCCCTCTGCACAGCAGCATGCTGCAATGTTTTACCATTTAAATAATAGTCCATTTTGCTGTTATTCCTACCAAAATGGATGACCTCACATTTACCAACATTGTACTCCATCTGCCAGACCCTCGCCCACTCACTTAGACTATCTATATCCCTTTGCAGACTTTCAGCGTCCTCTGCACACTTTTCTCTACCACTCATCTTCGTGTCATCTACGAATTTTGACACACTACACTTGGTCCCCAACTCCAAATCATCGATGTAAATTGTAAACAATTGCGGTCCCAACACTGATCCCCGGGGCACACCACTAGTCACTGATTGCCAACCAGAAAAACACCCATTTACCCCCCACTCTGTGCTTTCTGTTAGTTAACCAATCCTCTATCCATGCCAATACATTACCCATAACGCCGTGCACCTTTATCTGATGCAGCTGCCTTTTGTGTAGCACCTTGTCAAATGTCTTTTGGAAATCCAGATACACCACATCCACAGGTTCCCCATTGTCCATCGCGGTCGTAATGTCCTCAAAGAATTCCACTAAATTAGTCAAACATGACCTGCCTTTCATGAACCTATGCTGTGTCTTCCCAACGGGACCATTTCTATCCAGATGTCTCGCTATTTCTTCCTTGATGATCGATTCAAGCATTTTCCCTACTACAGAAGTTAAGCTAACCGGCCTATAGTTACCCGCCTTTTGTCTACCTCCTTTTTTAAACAGTGGCGTCACGTTTGCTGTTTTCCAATCTGCGGGAACTACCCCAGAGTCCAGTGAATTTTGGTAAATTACCACGAGTGTATTTGCTATTTCCCCCGCCATCTCTTTTAGTACCCTGGGATGCATTCCATCAGGACCTGGAGACCTGTCTACCTTTAGCCCCATTAGGTTACCTAACACTGCTTTTTCAGTGATAATGATCGTTTCTAGGTCCTCACCTGCCATAGCCTTCTTGTTATCAATTTTTGGCATGTTATTTGTGTCTTCCACTGTGAAGACCAACACAAAATACTTGTTCAATACCTCGGCCATTTCCCGTTATTAAATCCCCCTTCTCATCCTCTAAAGGACCAATGTTTACCTTAGCCACTCTTTCCCTTTCTGTATATTTGTCGAAACCTTTGCTATCTGTCTTTATATTCTGAGTTAGTTTACTCTCATCTATTTTACTTTTCTTTATAGCTTTTTTCGTGGTTTTCTGTTGACCTTTAATGATTTCCTAATCCTCTAATTTCCTGCTAATTTTTGCCACTTTGTATGCATTTTCTTTCAATTTGATACCCTCCTTTATTTCCTTAGATATCCATGGTTGATTATCTCTTTCTACAGCCCTTCCGTATCACTGGTATATACTTCTGCTGAGCACTGTGAAAAATCCTCAATTGTCCCACCATAAAGTTTTTGCTCCCAGCCTACCTTAGCCAACTCCTCCCTCATCCCATTGTACTCTCCTTTGTTTAAGCACAACACACTGGGATTGGATTTTACCTTCTCATGCTCCATCTGTATTTTCAATTCAACCATACTGTGATCGCTTCTTCCGAGAGGATCCCTAACTGCAAGACCGTTAATTATTCCTGTCTCGTTACACAGGACCAGATCTAGGATAGCTTGCTCCCTTGTCGGTTCCATTACATACTGTTCAAGGAAACTATCGTGGATACATTCTATGAAGTCCTCCTCAAGGCTGCCTTGACCGACCTGGTTTGACCAATTGATATGTAGATTAAAATCCCCCGTGATAATTGCTGTACCATTTTTACATGCATCAGTTATTTCTTTGTTTATTTCTCGCCTCGCCATGATGTCATTATTTGGTGGCCTATTTGGTGGCCTACGCCTATCAGTGACTTTTTCTCCTTACTATTTCTAATTTCCACCCAAATGGATTCAACCCTTTTTTCCATAGAACTTATATCATCCCTCACGTCATCCTTAAATATCAGAGTTACACCACCTCCCTTATTTTCCTGTTTGTCCTTCCAAATGGTCTGATATCCCTGGATATTTAACTCCCAGTCGTAACAACCCTGCACCATGTCCCTATAATGGCCACCAAATCATACTCATTCACGATGATTTGTGCCGTCAACTCATTTACCTTGTTTTGAACGCTGCAGGCATGGAGGTAAAGTGCCCTAATGCTAGTTTTTATACCTTTTTGAATCCTAATACCTCCATTAATAACATCTCCTGTGTTCTTCTCCTTTTTAACTTTTTTTGTAATTTTGTAGTTGAAAGCTCCTCCCCACATGCTAAACTGCTGCTTTGCTTCCCATTAACCATTATACTTGCTGTAGCTTTACCCTTCTCTCTCCAGCCCACCCCCCCAACTTGCTAATTTAAAGTCCTTGTGACCACACTATTTATCCTTTTCATTGGAACACTGTCCCAGATCGGTTCAGGTGAAGACCATCCCAATGGTACAGATCCCTCCTGTTACAATTCTGATGCCAATGTCCCATGAAGTGGAACCCCACTTTCCCGTACCACTCCTTTAGCCATGTGTCTACTTCCCTAATTTGCTCATCCCTATGCCAATTTGCAGTGCTGAGGGAGTGCCGCACTGTCAGAGGGTCAGTACTGAGGGAATCCCGCACTGTCAGAGGGTCAGTACTGAGGGAGCGCTGCACTGTCAGAGGGTCGGTACTGAGGGAGTGCCGCATTGTCAGAGGGTCAGTGCTGAGGGAATGTCGTACTGTCAGAGGGTCAGTACTGAGGGAGTGCCGCACTGTCAGAGGGTCAGTACTGAGGGAGTGCCGCCCTGTCAGAGGGTCAGTGCTGAGGGAGTGCCGCCCTGTCAGAGGGTCGGTGCTGAGGGAACGCCGCACTGTCAGAGGGTCAGTACTGAGGGAGTGCCGCCCTGTCAGAGGGTCAGTGCTGAGGGAGTGCCGCCCTGTCAGAGGGTCGGTGCTGAGGGAGTGCCGCCCTGTCAGAGGGTCGGTGCTGAGGGAGTGCTGCACTGTCAGAGGGTCAGTACTGAGGGAGTGCCGCCCTGTCAGAGGGTCAGTGCTGAGGGAGTGCCGCCCTGTCAGAGGGTCGGTGCTGAGGGAACGCCGCACTGTCAGAGGGTCAGTACTGAGGGAGTGCCGCCCTGTCAGAGGGTCAGTGCTGAGGGAGTGCCGCCCTGTCAGAGGGTCGGTGCTGAGGGAGTGCTGCACTGTCAGAGGGTCAGTACTGAGGGAGTGCCGCCCTGTCAGAGGGTCAGTGCTGAGGGAGTGCCGCCCTGTCAGAGGGTCAGTGCTGAGGGAGTGCCGCCCTGTCAGAGGGTCAGTGCTGAGGGAGTGCTGCACTGTCAGAGGGTCAGTACTGAGGGAGTGCCGCCCTGTCAGAGGGTCAGTGCTGAGGGAGTGCTGCACTGTCAGAGGGTCAGTACTGAGGGAACGCCGCACTGTCAGAGGATCAGTGCTGAGAGAGCGCCGCCCTGTCAGAGGGTCAGTGCTGAGGGAGTGCTGCACTGTCAGAGGGTCAGTGCAGAGGGAGTGCTGCACTGTCAGAGGGTTGATGCTGAGGGAACGCCGCACTGTCAGTAATGCCAGTTTTCACATGAAATCAGTTGGTTGATGTAGTGGTTCTTCTGACGGCCTGATCAAAATGACAGCTTGTCAACGAAGGTCATCTACTCTCTGATTTATCCTGCCCCTTCCAGATTATCGCACAGTATTTACCTAGCAATGTGCTGATCACACAACTATGAAACAGATGACCGAGAAACCAACATGACCAACTCCCCATCCACCCTCAACAATTGGAATAGCTTCCCATTAGCACATATTTGCTGCATCTTGTATACCCTGATAAGGGATGTAATATCTATTCTGTTCTGGAACATCTCCATTCAGTTTGAAGTCTGTTCCAACTTTTCTGATTTTATTTATTCAGTAATTTCTCATTCTCCTGAAGGGTCCAGCTTCATTGATTTGGAAGTTTTGGCTCCTTTCTCTGGCTTCAGTTCGGCCCTTGTTCTGTCCTGAATCTTTCGCTTATGATTTTGGTTTGTAGAAAACCTTTGGAAAGTATCTAGCTCAATGTTTGTCCCTCTTGTAGCAATCTCAACTCAGTCTCACCTTCTGTGTGGAACGGCCTTTGTCCTTCCAGTGACTTATTGTGAAATCTTTAAAACAATTTCGACTTCATATTTTGCAGAGACGAGCTTTAAAGCTCCAGCAGCAGAGACGGAAGGACGAGTTAGAGCGAGAGCAGCGGAGGGAGAAAGAGCTGGAGAGGGAAAGACAACTCATTGCCAAGCCGGTAAAACTCTCCTAAGCCAGTTGCTTTGTGATTCCTTCAAATGGCTTGGTGTAGGAAATTATGGCAACTAATCTTTTCTTTGTTTCTATATTGTGATTAATTCAAAATAGAGAGATTGTATAAAATTGACGTACAGTTTGTGTGAAGTGGAGTTTATGGTAAGGTTTTCATTGGAGTTGCCAAGTGAGTTTAATACGGTAACATTCTGAGCTGCCATGGAATGTGCAACTGCCTCTTCAGGTTAATTTACAGCACCGGTGATATTCTGTCACATGATTGCCAGTGAAGCATTCCTCCAGACTATGTATTTCCTTAAATAGTGCGAGTTTTGAAATGATGATCATTGACAGGGGACTGATTGGAATTCTATGTTCATCGCAGTTTGAGTTAGGAGTTTGCCCTTTGCAGTCTTCTCAGCTCATACCAGGTGAAACCAAGAGAACTATGGATGGAAAGTGAGGCAAATTTGCTATTTGTATATTGACTGTAAGCTGTAATTCTGTAACTGACCCTGTACATATCAGCACAGACTCCCAGGACATTGCCATGGCCTTCTAGAAAATGTAATGTGGCATGTAACTACTTAAAGTAGAAAATTAAATTTGGGAATGTGTTCAAGCGTTTTTCTTTGCAGGTTTTGTGCTTTGTTAATATCAGTTCTGCTTTTGGATTTCTGTTGGTGTTTCAAAGAGTACAGTCAGATCCTGTTGTTAAATGCTTGTCAATGTAAGATTCAGTGAGATGCTATGTCTCATTTTTTGGATAATGGAGACTGGGCTGTTGCCATTATTAGTAACTAATTGGATAAATTGTTTCACACCGAGCTATATACTCTGATCATTGTTGCAACTTGCTGCAAACTAATAAAATAGCCACTTCTCACACTGTTTGGCTTTTAATGATTACCTCGGATATCTGACACACAAACAGGCCATTTGGCCCAATCAGTCCATGCTGGTGTTTATGCTCCACTTGAGCCTCCCTCCATCTTTTCTCACATAACCTATCATCGTAACCCTCCGATCTCCTCTCTCTTGTATCTGTCTACACATCTAAACGATTCACTTCAGCTACTTCCTGTGGCTGAGTTCCACATTCTCATCATTCTTGGGTAATTAAGTTTCTTTGGAATTCACTGTTGGGATTTCTTGGTGACTTTTTTATATGGATGGCCGCTTGCTTTGCTCTTCCCCACAAGAGGAAACATTCTCTCCATATCCACTCTGTCAAAACCTTTCAGAATTTTAAAGTCCTCTAAGTCATCCCAAAGTCTCATTTTTTTCAGAAGATAACCATTGGGGTTTGATAGTTGAATAGTGGGAAGGTCTTGATCTTGTCTGTAATTCAGCCTCTTGTAGACTGTACCGCTCATTGTCAATCTCCCTGGTGAGCAGAGACAGTGACGTTAGATATCTTAAGATCTGCTATGTTGTGCCTGAGTTAGATAGTAACAGAAGCAGGAGGAGGCCATTCGGCCTTCGAGCCTGCTCCACATTCATTTTGATCATGGCCGATCATCGAATTCATTATCTTGATTTCCCTCTGTAGAATTTGTTTTCGGAAGTCGGATCAAAAACTGATGAGACACAGGTTTCTCCAATACCTCCTTTATTGCATCAGAGGAGAGATCGCTAGACCATGCACATCAAGCATGGGTCCGTGAGTCTCTGTCTGGCTTACAAAACAGTTTCAGTTATACACTATGGTGATACATCTACATACTTCTGTTAGCCAATAAGGGCATAGCTGTATTGTTACATTTTGATTAGTCTATTTTCAAGGACAAAAGGCGATAGCCACGCAAGGACATGGCTATTAAAGTTTCTGATTAGATTACTTTCAAGAACAAAAGGCCAATTCCTCCGTAGCCAGAACCACAATTACCTATCAGCAGTTTCTTTAACGTGATCATTAGTTTCGCTGGGCCCTGTCGCCCTCGCCTCAGGCCCTTTCCAAAACTAGTTTATCCTCAACTGATTTCTAGTTACGCATCCCAATTTTAACCCTTTCCTCTTCTCAATCTACCTTATACACATTCTCATTCCCTCCTGTTGTCAATCCTCAGTGTCCATGAATGGGTCAAGGGCAGGGGTTAGGGGATCGCATTCGGTTATGTTAATGAACAAGGCCTGTTTTCCAGGTAACAGATCCTGCATAGAAGACATCATACGTTGTGGAATGCACTTAAGGACAGCAATCCCATGAATATTCCCATGACCATCATTCCCACGTAGATTGCAGCATTAATTAACCAATCACCCCATCCACCGTTTCCCCAGTTTCCCCAGCTGCCCCATCCTTTTCCTTCCTTTATAACCCCTAACTGTTGGTCAATCTGGTTCACAAAACGGGTGATGTTAGCTGTGGCATCATCCAAACCCAAAATACACTTTCCCTCCACTATGGAGCATACCCCACCTTGGCGCGCTAATAGACAGTCCAGGGCATATCAGTTTTGCAGTGAGAACAGTCTGAGTTTTTCCAGGCTCTGAGTAATCACCTTAAGGGCTCCCCGGGTTGAGTTGCCCAGAGTGGTGAGGTCACAAGCAAGATATTTCCGGTTGTCAGCGGCCATCCGTCCAGAGGCGGCTCCCAGGGAGAAGAAACCAGCGGTGCCATAACCATGAACTTGTCCTGGCGAAAGGGCTGTCAACTCTTTATAGTCTGCACAAAACTCTTCGGATACTTCTCATTTGTGAATCCGTACCGGGAGTGTATAATATTGACCCCCAGGTCTCCATTGTCCAGGGCAGGGTACAGCTGTTGGGTATAGGGTACCTATAGCTACCGAGTCAGGGTAAGGGTATGTGAGATAATTAGTAACCATTCCATTATAGAAAAAGAAATATCCATGGTCTGTGTATATAGTCTCGAAGCGTTCACTACCCTTAGTTTTGACCTTATAGTAAGTACTCAGTTCCCAGATAGACATCTACTAGGTTAGAGCAGTTCACCAGTCTTCGGCCGTGATCATCCAGACGAGTGAGATTGAACGTTTGACCATGAGCCCGAAGGTGGGTACCGTTCGTGTGGCCACAGACAAGTTGTTCTCCCTTAACCAAAGGTATGCACCTGGAATCAGTGCAGATGCACGTTACCCCATGTTCCTTATCCTGGTATGCACAGTGTCATTGGCGACAGGCTTTGTGGAGGCAGGGGTTTTCTTCACATATATAGATCTTGGAGCACCCCCACCCGTGTCCCGCAAAGCAATTTTCGTAGCCCCGGTTGTTCCTGGGAGGGTGGGAGCCGGGGACTCTCTGTTCCCACCAGAGGTTTTCTTTCCACCAGCTACCTCCCATCTCTTGTTCACCTTCCTTCTTCAGGGGTGGGTAATAGCAATCTGCCGGTGGGGCGAGGTTAGGATCGTATGGGAGCTTAATACGTTTCGGGGAGTGTCTTTCTGGCAGTAGCACAATTAAGGGGAGTTGTTCCCGGTCCCAAAGGGGATAGACTGAAAAGAGGGAAGCAACTCCGATGGGGTCGGGATAACATACAATGGTATTTGTACCATAGAGGTATTGATGTACTTGCTAGAAGTAGTTGGCGGGGATGTGGTTCTGAGGATGGAGAAGGTCCAGAACATCCAGGTTAGGGAATTCTCGTTTCTGTCGGACAAGGGAGTCGTCTTCCGCTCTTTCCTGCAGGAGGGGATCATCCACTAAGGCTTCCCTGAAGCACTTTCCGTTATAGAGAAAATGATCATATTTTCCCTCCGAGGGTTCTTTTACAGGTAAATTAGAATTTGCATCCCCAGTACCAACATGGTACGGTCCAAAGATTGCCTTTGTCTAAAACCAATTTCCTATCTGCCTGGACTAGGTACCCGTTACAGAAGTTTATTTTAATCACATTCCACCATCCAAATAAGCCTTCACGGGTGTCGTTACAAACAAGAACATCCCGTGAGCACAAATGATGTACCTGGTTGGACTGATTAGCCTTGCAAATAATGGTTCTAGTTTCTGACTCAAGGACCAGAGCCACTAGAACTCGCACCTTTACCCATAAGCCCATTCCCTTATACTAACTCCAATTTCCTTCAACTGTTACCTGCAGCGAGGGCGAGAGCAACGATAAGATCCCACTTTATAAACAATCAAAAAGCGTTGGGGAGGAACAGTTAGAAAGTCCAGAAAAAGTCTGAGATCCTGGTTTTTGAAGTTGACAGGTCTTTCTTCATTAGTTGTTCTGGATTAGGTGTGATCAAGCTGTCCAACGCTTACAGTCACTCAGGTGTATCCATCTTTCCTGCCCTTTCACCCTCACCGCGGTTGGGGTCTAGCAGAACTTGGAAGGGTCCTCTCCAGCGAGGTCCTAGTTTGGGTCGTTCCCAGTCACGAATCAGCACCCAGTCCCCGGTTTCGACTCCTTCCCAATCTCCGTCCTTGTCGGGTGGAGGCCTGGTAGATTCCTTCACCTGAGTGTGTAAAAACTTAAGAGACAGAGTCAATTGTTTAAAATATTGCTGGAGTTGGTCAGACATGACGTGTAGATCTATCTGGGGAGGAGGAGGTCCAGCGCTATCCCATGGGGCTCTAAGTGGGCGCCCATATATTATCTCAGCGGCATTTAAACCGGTACCGGTATGGGGGGTAATGCGCATATGATCGAGTGCCAATGGGAGGACCTTCAGCCAATTCAGTCCTGTCTCAAGGGTGAGTTTGGTTAGCTTATCCTTAAGGATTCCATTTGCGCGTTCTACCATCCCTGCGGCCCTTGGGTGATGGGAGCAGTGGAATTGTTGGTTAATTTTAAGCACAGAGCATAGTTCTTGGTTGATCTTTCCAATAAAGTGTGGCCCATTATCGGAAGAAAGTCTTCGTGGTATCCCAAACCTAGGGATTATTTCCTTCAGTAGGATCTGCACTACTGTGGAAGCCTTGTTGTTCATTGTTGGGAATGCTTCGATCCATTTGCTAAACGCATCAACAATTACCAGGCAATACTTATAACAGTGCACTCTGGGTAGTTCGATAAAGTCCATCTGCAAAGTATCAAAGGGACTGGCTGGAATCGGTGTACTCCCTTTGTTGCAGCCAATAGATTTGCCGGGGTTGACTTTCTGGCTTATGAGACAGTTCTTTGCTCGTTGCTCTGCTGCCTCATTGAGTTGCGGACTCCACCATGTCCTTAGAAGGAGTCTACACATTCCCTCCTTCCAAGGTGGGTGTCCGTATGTAACTGATCAATTAGCAAAGGCGGGAGGATATCCGGAACGCAGACTTGACCAATAGGTGTACACCAAAGGGCGGTATCAGGATCCAGACGGCAGTGGTGCTGCCGCCAGGTGTCCCTTTCTGAGGCAGGGGCATCCCCTGTAGAGTAAGGAGGATGGACATGTCTGGATTACCTTTGCCAGTTTGCACAGTTAAGACTCGTGTGCCCGTGGAAACAATAAGTAACTGTAAAACCGAGGCCTGTCGAGCGACTGCATCAGCCGCGGAGTTCCCGCGGGAGACAGGGCAGTTGTCAGTGCAATGGGCAACGCATTTGGTAATGGACAGTCGTTTGGGCAGAAGAATGGCCTGGAGGAGGTTGTCGATATACACAGAGTTAGAGAGGGGGGAGCCAGATGAAGTTTGGAAGCCCCGGGTAGCCCATAAGGCACCAAAATCGTGTGTGACCCCAAACACATATTGGGAGTCCGTATATATGTTGACCACCCTATTAGTGGACAGTGTACAGGCACGTGTGAGCGCAAAAAGTTCCGCTTTCTGAGCTGAAACAGCGGGCACTAATGCTGCCACTTCGAGAGTGGAGGAGTCAGAAACTACTGCGTAACCGGAGAGGCGGTCACCGGCAGGCGAGACGGAGGAGGAACCATCTACGTAAAGCATGAGATCGGGATCGGGGAGAGCCGGGTCAGTGAGGTCGGGACGAGGAGAGGTCAGGAAGTGATTGAGCTCGGGGCAGGAATGGGGGGGTTCTGATGAGTAGGGGCGATATCCAAGAAGGTGGCGGGATTAAGGACGGAACAAAAGGCAAAGGTCAATAAGGGGTTGTGGAGGAGGGCAATTTCATATTTGTTTAGTCTAGCCTGGGTGAGGTGTTGAGTCTGGTGGGTAGTGAGGAGAGCAACGACCATGTGGGATGAGTAGACAGTGACTGGCTGTTGAAGGGTAAGATTGGCTGCCGCAGTGACCATCAGGTAGATAGCAGGCAAGATCTGAGTATACGGGGGATATCCAAGGGATACTGGACCCAAAGGGGATGAGTAGTAAGCCACCGGGCGTTTACGGTCGCCATGGGACTGAGTCAGCACAGCCAAAGCACAGTCGGAGACAATGGACACATACAATTGGAATGGTCGGTCATACAGGGGACGGCCCAGGGCAGGTGGCGAGGATAAGGAGGTTTTGAGGCCATTAAACACCTCCAATTGCTCCGTAGAGAGAGCAAACTTAGAGGCTGCTTTCGCAGAGGCGAATGAACTGAGGAGCTTGCTCAGGCAGGCCGCGTTAGGGATCCACTGACAGCAGAAGTTGACGAGGCCCAGGAACTTGTGCATCTGTTTGGGGGATATAGGGGGCAGAGTTTGGAGGATCGGGGATGTGCGGTCCGGGGTGAGGGCACGGTTGGACCCGCTAAGCAATACACCTAAAAACTGCACTTCAGTCTGGCACTTCTTTACCTTTGCAGGGGGAATTACATACCCTCGGGAATGAAGGGCATTAAGTAGAAAATTTGTGTCGGTATCACAGGCATCAGGGGATACGCTGGCAAGGAGAAGATCGTCGATATACTGTATTAAGGCGGAGTGACATGGGAAGTCAAGAGCGCTAAGCTGTTTGCAAAGCGTCTGGGAGAAAATGGTAGGGGCTTGGATAAAGCCTTGGGGAAGGGAGTCCAAGTGTACTGCTGATTCTCAAAGGTAAAAGCAAACAGGTACTGCGATTCTGCATGCAAAGGGATAGAGAAGAAGGCATGTTGAACCATGCCACCTGAGCAGGAATCTGACCATGGATGGTAGCGGGATTAGGGACGACCGCGTGGAGAGGGACAACGATATCGTTGATGGCTCTTAAGTCCTGGACCAGGCGCCATTCAGGGCATCTGGGTTTAGGGACCGCGAGGATGGCTGTATTACACGGGGAAAAACAGGGCACGAGAACCTCTTGGTCTAACAGCGATTTGATCAAGGGACGGAGACTCTTGATCACCTTAGGCTTAAGAGGGTACTGAGGAATATGAGGGAGGGCGATGCTAGGTTTTAAAGTGATTTTGATGGGCTCGATATGGGTGAGGCCCACATCGGTCTTAGAAACGGCCCAGTCCTCGGAGGGAGGGTCTGCCGTAGGGTCGGTGTGGGGTTGATGATGAGTTAGTGTGCCCTGGCATGTAGAAGGGAAGATAAGATACTGGATAATTCCATCAGAAAAGAGTTGATCATTGCCACAAACAGTAGGATCAGTTTCCTGCAAGGCCTTGAAGACTAAGGTCCCCAGTTCGCGAGCAGCATGATGAATATTGACGGAGAGTGTGACATGTGGGCTGATATTAGGCAGTTGTTGCCATAGAAATGGGGGGGCTTCGATGTAGCAACGCTGGCATCTCCACATCGGGGCTTCGATGGCCAGGGCCTGACCGGCTGTCGTATCAAGGTGGGCAAAACATCTAATGGGAAAGGACTGGTTCAAATATGGGGTGAACAGGGCCCCAAGGATCTCCGAGTCGCCGGAAGAGTCGTATGCAAGGGTAACATGCGGGGTGTATCCGGCAGCCGGTAATTCAGTATCAATGGATGGCTGGAAATCGGTAATATCCAGCGACCACCACTGTGGGGGTTTGAAAACCCAAAATGCACGAAGGCCCTGCAATTCAGCAACCCGTAAACCGCTGTCAGTACAAGTGATGGTCAGATTGAGTTGGCATAAAATATCCTGTCCTGCCAGGTTAACACCTAGCGAGGGGGTAACTGCAAACTGGGAACGTGCGACCTGGGAATTATAACACGCCTCCAAGGCATTCGTAAGGGGGAACTCACGAGTTTGGGCGGGACAATCCTGATAAACAAACCTCAGAGTCGGACAAAGGGAATTGATACCTGGAGCAAATTGAGGCATCCAGTGTGGAGGCCGTAGCTCCTGTGTCCAATAAGAAGGCGATCCGGAATGACTCTATTCCGAGATAAAACATGGGCTCTTCCTCTGCCGAGGTGGTGAGGAGCGGGAAATTCCGGGGTGTTGGTAGGGTACCCCTGTTCACCTGTAAGCGTGATGTGGAGATGCCGGCGTTGGACTGGGGTGAACACAGTAAGAAGTTTAACAACACCAGGTTAAAGTCCAACAGGTTTATTTGGTAGCAAAAGACACACAAGCTTTCGGAGCTCCAAGCCCCTTCTTCAGGTGAGTTCAGACTTGGAGCTCCGAAAGCTTGTGTGGCTTTTGCTACCAAATAAACCTGTTGGACTTTAACCTGGTGTTGTTAAACTTCTTACTGTGTTCACCCGTAAGCAGTTGGAAGGGGTTGTGTCACGAAAAAGGAGCTCGGCGACCTTGCGGGGGACGGGGGTGTGGTGGGCGAAAGCCACCTGTAGCCTGGCGGTGGGGGCATGTCCTTCACCAGTGGTCCTGGGATCCGCAATTATAGCATCCAGTGGAGAAATTGGGGAAGGGTCCGGGGCCGTTTGGAGTATAAGACCGCGTGGGCGTGGGGACATAAGGGGGGCCATATGAAGGAACATGGAGTCCATCCGGGTGGGTCAAATAGCCGTTGCCATGCTTGTTGACCCATCCAGGGAAACACATCATAGGCTCCATCTGGTACGCCGTACGGTCAGGAGGGGGTTGGGGTGAGGCCAGTGCTGGGGGGGGGGTGGGGGGGGGGGGGGTCGCTGAATCATTTCTTGTTTAACTACGATAGGGGTAGGGGCAGCGGATGTTTTACGTTGGTCCCAAAAGTGAGTGACTAAATTACGCATATCATGTTTGGATTTAAGTGGACCAATCAAGGGTATGAGTCTTGATTGATTTGCATACATCGTCAGGGAGACATTGCATCAACAGTGCATTGAAATGCGGTGAAGCCCCCCTGCATTGAAATCAGTATCCCTGCATATGTGGCGTAAGTAGAGCAGAAACTATCAAAAGATTCAGGGCCATCCTCCTCCCCCCTGGGTTTACAACTTAAGACACGGAATAGATCAAGGGGTTGTTGAAGGGTCCTTCTCAGAGCTGTATGAATAAGATCAATCTGATTCGTGGCTTGAGGTTGGGCCGTCTGAAACTCTTCCCAGGACATTATATTGTCACCAAGGAAGCGCTGCCATTTTTCCCTTTCGGCTGCAGACAAGGTCATACAGCAGAGGCTGTATAGATCTCGGGAAGTTGCTTGGTAAATGCAAATGGTACTCATCAAATGTTCAATAAAATCCTCGGGCTTGGTCTTTTTGTCAGGGGTGTTATTCATTATCATCCACATTTCCTGTGGTTTCCACGGGGTGTAAACCTCAACAGTACCTGGTTGCCCGCCGTCAAGGTTAGGATTAGGGACCTGTCACATAGGGAATTGCCTAGAGGAGCGACCTGACTGCTGAGGTTCGGGATCAGAATCTGACTCTGTTTCTGTCCCCGAGGAGGAGGAATCAGTCTGGTTTGAGAGTCTGGTTTGAGTCTCCCACATACACATTATGTAATCTTCTTCTGTGGCCTTTTTGTTTCTTTCTGGTCGAGCGCGAGGTGTTTTTAGTCTTTGGGGCAGGGACGGGTGTCTTATCAGCATTAACTTTAGTCTGGCTGCGGGTACGTCCAGCTATCGGATCGGTGAGTACTCCTGATGTACCAGGTCCTGGCCCTCCAGAGGAGAGGGGGGGGGGGGTTGTGGGATTATTGATTGGAGGGTAAGGGGGAGGGAGTGATACCTCAATGGAAGGAGATGAGGGATATAAATTTTGGCTGGAGGTTTGAGGATGGTGGACTTGGGGCGCGGTAGGATGCAGCCGGGACATGATGTAATCCTCAGTCCCGGTTTCTTCCCCATTATTAAAGAGGGCCTGCAATCCAGGCATATCCATGGGCCCCATTTGTTTTTCAAAATCAGTCGCGACAAGAGCTCGCATTGACCTTTCTATTGTGACCATGGATTTCACATAAAGCTTTTAACACTTGCCAATGTCTAACATTGCCGGAATCATCCGTCGAGGGTACGTTTCTCTTTTTCGCATGAACCTGCCATGAATTTTGTTTCGATTTCTCATTTAATCTAGTAGCTGCCTTAGTCCATCCAGACATAAGGTTTTTCCACTTTTGAGAGGTATTTGATTTCCATACCTCTTCCTCTGCCTTTTTACACTTCTCTAAATCCCAAATACCTCCCAATGGCCACAATTTGTTACCCAATTTCTTATTTAGGCGCGCACTTAATCTCCGGTCCTTCTGATCTTCCTGTGGGTTTTCCTTACATAATTGCCCCAGCGGGGTGGATGGACCCGCCTCATCTAAAGTTTGACCCATACGGACTGCACAGTCTTACTCTTACGAAGATTTCAATTGTTACAGGGACTCGAACCCCCACGATCGCGAAGTTAACTGCCTAATTCCCTGAGGGCTCGAACCTCTTTCTTCTTAACCCACTTATTTCCTACTAGGGACTTGAACCCTTTGGTATTGGCTCAACAATTGTACTGAATAAACCTGTGGACTCTAACCCCCAGGCGCATGTGGGGGACTCAAACCCTCCACTTTCTTGTTACCTGTGTCTCTCCGACTGTCCAGATTCGAGGAGCCCGTAGGATAGTTACTAGTTCGCCGAAGGGATTGAGATAGAAGCACAGGATGGTAGAGAGGGACCAAGGTTAATCTTACCGTGTGGCGCCGTCCGTCTCTATCCTTCCTCGCCCCGTCTCAATCGCTGACGCCGGTCGACCAGTACTATGCGTTTGGGCTCCTGGCTGGTTCGCCAATTGTAGAATTTGTTTTCAGAAGTCAGATCAAAAACTGATGAGCCACAGGTTTCTCCGATACCTTCTTTATTGCATCGGAGGAGAGATCGCTAGACCATGCACATCAAACATGGGTTTGTGAGTCTCTGTCTGGCTTACAAAACAGTTTCAGTTATACACGATGGTGATACATCCACATACTTCTGTTAGCCAATAAGGGCATAGCTGTATTGTTACATTTTGATTAGATTATTTTCAAGAACAAAAGGCGATAGCCACGTAAGGACATGGCTATTAAAGAACCACAATTACCTATCAGCAGTTTCTTTAACGCGATCATTAGTTTCGCTGGGCCCTGTCGCCCTCGCCTCAGGCCCTTTCCAAAACCAGTTTATCCCTCAACTGATTCCTAGTTACATATCCCAATTTTAACCCTTTCCTCTTCTCAATCTACCTTATACACATTCTCACCCCCACCCCCATATCCCTCGGTCCCTTTAGCCCCAAGAGCTACATCTAATTTCTTGAAATCAGACAATGCTTTGGCCTCAGCTACATTCTGTGGTAGTGAATTCCACACATTCATCACCCTCTAAATGAAAAAATTTCTCCTTACCTCAGTTCTTAAAGGTTTACCCCTTATCCTCAAACTATGACCCCTAGTTCTGGACTTCCCCATCATCGGCAACATTCCTTCTGAATCTTTACCCTGTCTAACCCTGTTAGAATTTTAAAAGTTTCTATGAGATCCCCTCTCACTCTTCTAAACTCCAGTGAATATAATCCTAACCAACTTAGTCTCTCCTCATATGATAAACCTGCCATTCCAGGAATCCTGGTAAACCTTCGCTGTACTCCCTCTATAGTAAAGATATCCTTCTTCTGATAAGGACACCTAAACTGCACACAATACCTAAGGTGTGGCCTCACCCAACATCCTATACAATTGCAGTAAAACATCCCTATCTCTATACTCAAATCCTCTCGCTATGAAGCCAACATATCATTTGCCTTCTTTACTGCCTGCTGTACCTGCGCGCTTACTCTCAGCGACTGGTGCACGAGGACTCCAAGGTCTCGTTAAGTATCCACCTCCTTCAATTTACACCCATTCAGGTAATAATCTGACTTCCTATTATTGCTACCAAAGTGGATAACCTCACATTTATCCACATTATACTACATCTGCCATTCATATGCCCACACACTCAGCCTGTCCAAATCACGCTAAAGCATCTCTGCATCCTCCTCACAGCCATAGATGGCATAGTTCCTGGGCTTAATGGTGATGGTGCCAGCAACTAGGGTGTAAGGACCTGACCCTCCCTCAACTAGACCTCCCAGTAGGCTGAAAACATCAATTGAGGGCAAATCCCTTTTCCTAACCTGCTCCCTATGATTTAAAAGAAGTTCTGATCTGACAAAGCCCTGGTGGAAAGGATTGGAGCGCTCCTCAAGGTGCAAACCGTGAAGCTTGTCCACTTCACCATTCCAAAGATGCTTAGAGCACCTTCCTTGCCAGGAGGTGAATGCTGAGAGAGTGCTTGTGACTGATCATAGCATTGAGTCGATGCGTGTGTGTGACTGGCCAATCTGATCCATGTTTACTATTTCCTCATGCTCAGCCTTCAGAACCTTATGACCTGAAATGTTGTCCCGTGCAAAGCCACACTTCAGCAGCTCAGACAAACAAACTGCTAATAATTGAGGCGAGAGGCGTTTAGCCCACAACTGGGAGCAGCAATTCCACAATTAATATCAAACAGGAATTTAATTGGCCAGTGGTGGACTTTTCCCAGGATCAAAGAACCCAATGCAGAAACCCAGCCCCTGTGAGCTGCTGGCCAATCAGAGGCTCAAAGGTGTTGTTGGCGGGCAACAGCAGCAGGAGTGACCACTGCTCCTAGCAACGTAACCAGGGGGAATGGAAGAGGGTCACCGAGGGTGAGTGAGGGCAGGACGGAGGTCAAGGTGGTGGAAGAATCAATGACAGCTTCATGACCTCTGCCTCACCTGAGATTCGTGAACTCAGCACAGAGTGGAATTGAAAGAACGTCTCTGTTGTATAATGAGTTAATAAAATAGATATGTTCATAAGTGATGAAGACAATGTTGTATCAGTGACATCAGCATCATGGGATAGGCTCTGAGTTGGTGGAACACACTGTATTCAGAAGAGACTTAACTGCTCTGTATCATAGCTTATACTAGAGTCAATAAACCTGTTTAAAGCAAATACCCGCCCGGCCATACGCCTAACCACACATCTTTGGACTGTGGGAGGAAACCAGAGCACCCGGAGGAAACCCACGCAGACACGAGAAGAATGTGCAAACTTCACACAGACAGTGACCCAAGCCGGGAATTGAACCCAGGTCCCTGGAGCTGTGAAGCAGCAGTGCTAACCACTGTGCTACCGTGCCGTCCATATTGATGTGTGCCCAGGTGTGGAAAAGCATTCATAAATCAGCCACTCGGACCACCCGCTGATATCCCACTGCCCCATTACTGGTCAATACCGGCTCCAGAATAAAGGTTCTGCCGAGATTTGAACTCGGATCGCTGGAATCAGAGTCCAGAGTGCTAACCATTACACCACGGAACCACTTTGGCCTCAACTACATTCTGTGGTCGTGAATTCCACACATTTACCATGCTCTGGTGAAGGAAATTCTCCTCACTCACTTCTGAAAGGTTATCCTCAAACAATT
>NW_027591438.1:0-89618 GCF_964213995.1 Mustelus asterias | reverse complement strand
CCCTACTCCCCTCCTCTTCCCCTCCCCTCCTCTTCCCCTCCCCTCCTCCCCTACCCTCCACCCCACCCCTTCCCTCCCCTCCTCCCCTTCCCCTCCCCCTCCCCCTCCTCCCCTTCCCCTCCCCTCCTCCCCTCCCCTTCTCCCCTCCTCTTCCCCTCCCCTCCTCTTCCCCTCCCCTCCTCCCCTACCCTCCTCCCCTCCCCTTTCCCTCCCCTGCTCCCCTTCCCCTCCCCCTCCCCTCCTCCCCTCCCCCTCCCCTCCTCCCCTCCCCTCCTCCCCTCCCCCTCCCCTCCTCCCCTCCCCTTCTCCTCTCCCCTTCTCCTCCCCTCCTCCCCTCCCCTTCTCCTCCCCTACCCCTCCCCTCCTCCTCCCCTTCCCCTCCTCCTCCCCTTCCCCTCCCCTCCTCCCCTTCCCCTCCCCTCCTCCCCTCCCCTTCCCCTCCGCTCCTCCCCTCCCCTTGTCTTCCTCCCTTCCCCTTCACCCCTCCCCTTCCCCTCCCCTCCTCCCTTTCCCTCCTCCCCTCCCCTTTCCCTCCCCTCCTCCCCTTCCCCTCCTCCCCTCCCCCTCCCCTCCTCCCCTCCCCCTCCCCTCCTCCCCTCCCTCCTCCCCTCCCCTCCTTCCCCTCCCCTCCCCTCCCCTCCTCCCCTCCCCTCCCCTCGCCTTCTCCTCCCCTCCCCTTCCCCTCCTCCCCTCTCCCCCTCCCCTCTCTCCCCTCCCCTTCCCCCCCTCCCCTCTCTCACCTCCCCTTCCCCCCTCCCCTCTCCCCCCTCCCCTTCCCCCCTCCCCTCTCCCCCCTCCCCTTCCCCCCTCCCCTCTCCCCCCCTCCCCTTCCCCCCCTCCCCTTCCCCCCTCCCGTCTCCTACCCTCTCCTATCCTCTCCTGTTCCCCCCCTCCCCCCGGTCCCTCCCCCCGGTCCCTCCCCCCAGGACACTGTTGGATGGAACGAATCATATTTTTAATCCCTGAAAATTGAATATGTTTTTCTTTTTAAACTTGGACACTCTTGCTTTGGTTTTGCAATATCCTCTGAGCAAATGGAGCAATTTTAGCATCAGGTTCGTGGCAGCAAACCATTGGAAATGCTATAGAATAGAGGTTCTGAGGCTTTATAAAGCACTGGTTAGGCCCCATTTGGAGTACTGTGAGCAATTTTGGGCCCCACACCTCAGGAAGGACATACTGGCACTGGAGCGGGTCCAGCGGAGATTCACACGGATGATCCCAGGAATGGTAGGCCTGACATACGATGAACGTCTGAGGATCGTGGGATTATATTCATTGGAGTTTAGGAGGTTGAGGGGAGATCTGATAGAAACTTACAAGATAATGAACGGCTTAGATAGGATGGACGTAGGGAAGTTGTTTCCATTAACAGGGGAGACTAGGACGCGGGGGCACAGCCTTCGAATAAAAGGGAGTCACTTTAGAACAGAGATGAGGAGAAATTTCTTCAGCCAGAGAGTGGTGGGTCTGTGGAATTCATTGCCACAGAGGGCTGTGGAGGCCGAGACGTTGAGCGTCTTCAAGACAGAAATTGATAAATTCTTGATTTCTCGAGGAATTAAGGGCTATGGGGAGAGAGCGGGTAAATGGAGTTGAAATCAACCATGATTGAATGGTGGAGTGGACTCGATGGGCCGAATGGCCTTACTTCCGCTCCTATGTCTTATGGTCTTATGGTCTTATGGTTATTAACTACGAAGCAATTTCAGAAATATTGTGGTAGATAAATGGCTGCTTTTACCATCAGATTATAACCACCAAGCTTCCTCCTCTTGCCCACACAAACATTCTACTGAGTTGTGCTTTTAACACTTTTTTATAGAGAGTTGAACATGAACAGTGCTAAATTTGAGGCTGTCACGTATAGTACGATACACATTTGTGTACTATCCTGTATGTAGAAATATAGGTTGTGTTTGAAGAGCATTTTTGAATTTACCAGCACAAAGTGAAATCTCAATTACAGTGGGAATGATTTAATAGCCCCACAGCAGAGAGGGTTGTCTTTATTCTTCTTTCCCCACCTCACCCAAATGTTACTCAGTTGCCAATTTACAAAGTAATACCAGGTGAAAGGCTGTTTCCCAAAGACACGGACTATTACGTTTCAATAAAAACAAATCTGCAGCCCCCACAAGGAGAACTGTAGATTGACTGTAGATTAAATGAGATGTGTTTGCACACTCTCGTGACGTTAATTCTCAATGCTTTATTTTCTTATGAACATTTATTTTTCTTGTTCGACAGATTTGATTATCTGCTGCAACAGACCGAGCTTTTTGCCCACTTTATCCAACCTGCTGCACAGAAAACTCCAACGTCTCCTTTAAAGATGAAACCCGGGCGCCCTCGATTAAAGAAAGATGAGAAACAGACGCTTCTGTCGGTTGGACAGGAAGATATATTCCAGGCAATGTGTTCTTGGATTCATGATGCAAATTCTGAGAGATTTCAACTTGGAAAGTGTTCCTGGCGTTTGAAGGCCAAAGAGGCGTTAATGTTGGGGTCAAAGTATAATGGTGGAAGTAAAGCTTTCATTCCTCCTTGAGGTTTTGGGGCTTCAGCTTTCAGTGATTTGGATATAACTCTTTACTGCTTCATCCAGATTTGCAGACTAGGTTAGGAGCAACCACAAATTGGGATCATATGATGGAGTTGCAAAGAGGGCACAGCCCAGTGAGTGGGCAAAGCTGTGGCAAATGTAGTTAGTGTAGAGAAGTGTGAGGCCACCCACTTTGGAACTGAGAAAGACAAATCTAAGTGTTTTCGACAAGAGAGATTAGTTGTGGAGGAGCAAAAGAGATTTGAGTTTCCATATATACAAATAACACGATGTTACTGCGCTGTTACAAAAGATAATGGAATATGCTAAGAGGAAGATGGCACTTATCTCAAAATAGATTGGGTTGAAAAAATGAGGAAGCTGTACAGAGCCTTGGTCAAACCTCAGCTGGAGAACTGCCTTTGGTTCTGGGCAACGAACCTCAGGAAAGTAATATTGGTCTGGCACCGGGATGCTATCTGGTCTTAGTGTCAGGTTATGAGAACATAACATGTTCCGTAAATCTGGCTTTCATTCCGTTGAGTTTAGAGTATTAAAGAGTGACCAAATTGAGGAGTTTAAAATGATTGGGGTATTTGATAGGGTAGATACAGAGACTAATTTCTTTTGAAGGAAATCTGGTTCAAGGGGGCACATCTTAATATTAGAACGAGGTTAGTTAGGATTGAAAGTGAGGGCTATTTCGTTCCACTTGGTGGAAAGGTCTGCCCCAAATGGCTGTGGGTGTTAAATTTTCTGAATGGATTTTTTTATTTGTTGGCTGCACTATCAAGTGATATGAAGCAACAGCAGGCATGATTGAATTGAATAAACAGATGTCTGAGGTTGCATGGCCTACACCTTTTCTCTGCCTTTTTTAAAGTTGAAACAGCATCTTAGTCACCAAGTGTTCAAATATCCTACATCCGTATAACAGGCGTGGAATTCCTGTCAACCTTGCATTAAAAACACGGATGTTATTAAATGTGTCACATGAATGATTGAAGAGTCTGTTGACAACTATTGGCACAAAAGATTATGCATGTGTAATTACCTAATTAAATTAAAAAGTACTAATATGCTGTGTAATCTACCAGGGTCTTGGGAGAGTATTTACATAACAGTAGATTTCAAAGTTTATGTTTCGAATCAACTTTAAATTAAAACAATGGCCACCTGCATGAATTGCAATTTGGAATCTTAGTTCAATAACATGCTGTACGTAGGGCATGGTGGCACAGTAGTTAGGGTGGCAGTGTGGCAGTGGTTAGCATAATTAAAATATCAGAGCTGGAACTCCATGCAAGCACACACTGACTCACTCACTCACAAAGACACAGCTGACCTGATACTTACCAACCCACGTGGAGAGAGAGACTGGACAAAGGAGCCTAAGCCTTTTTATAACCTCACTGAGTCACTCAAACTGTCCACACCTCCCCAATCACCCCCCCCCCCCCCATCCAACCACAGCTCCTACACCTCACCTGAACCCACCTACTCCAGGTATGGGCCAGTCCAACACCAACCTGTCTCTGAGTGTGTGTGTGGGGGGGGGGGGGTGTTTGTGTGTGTGTGTGGGTTAGTGAGCACCAGGCAAATGGTTCATCCCAAGGCTCTCCCTCCCCCCACTCCCAGCTTCACATCACCAGCACTGGGAGCTGAGAGAAGATGGATTTAAATAAACCAGCAGCCCTGCACTGCCAGAGAGAGAGAGAGAGAGAGAGAGGCCAGGTCTGAATGTGGATTGTACAACTTGTTCATCCAGGACTCCATCCGCTACAGGTTTGCACCCTTTGCTGATTCTTGCAAAGTTCACTTTTCCTGAAGTTGCATGAACTGAAACAATATCTTGCAAAGTTCTTTGTTGCTGCGTTTACAAATCCCACTTCTGATTTACAATGCTGTGTGTCCGGGTGTGTGAGTGTGTGTGTGTGCCCTGTGCTTCATGGTTAATGATTCACCACTGATCATAGCTGTAAAATAAAGCGTTTAGCCTTTTTTTAACAGAAGCACTGGCTGGGGGAGGGGAGGGAGAGAATGAGAGTGAAGTTTCTGTCTGATAAATGCTGTAAATGTGTCTTTAACCAGCAGCTCTGCAGAGAGACAGATGCAGGATTTTAAACTCTCTGGGAGCTGCAGGCAGGGACTCACACACACACAGATAGACATCAGCTCCTGTTTCACACCAACAACCAGGCTGGAGTCGATGCAGCTAATTTCCATCCAGAAATGTACTTGATCCATGAAGTCAGTGAGGGTTACATTCCCATGACTTCCCATTCAGTCCAATCCAGTTCAGTTTGTTGGAATGCAGTGTGGGAGCCTCTGAGGGAGTTTGGCTCTGGGGGGGGGGTTCACTTTTCTCTCATTCAATCTCTCCTGTCTTCCACCCTCTCACAGACCTTCCTTTCGTCCTTGTCCCACCCGCCCCTTTCTCCAAACCTGTTACATTTCTAACTTTCCCCAGTTCACAGGAAAGGTCACAGACCTGAAATGTTAACTCTGTTTCTCTCTCTCTCTGCACAGATGCTGCCGAACCTGCTGAGTTTAATTCCAGCATTTCCCTGTTTTCTAAGATTTCACAGAATAGTGTTGGTGCAGGAGGAGGCCATTTGGCCAATCGTGTCTGCACCAGCTCTCCAATGTGCTGTTAAATCAGAGATTGGTGTAAAACTTGGATCTGTTCCTGACTGAGAGCGAAACGGCAGCTTTACATTTCCAGACTGAAAATAACTGGCCAATATTTTGTGCAGATTGTTGCCAGTTCCTTGCTTGTGGTCTATCCCTAACTACCCTTGAACTGAGCGGCTTGCTTGCTGGGCCATTCCAGAGTCAACCACATCGTGTGGACCTGGATTCACATGAAAGACTTACAGGTACTACCAGACCTGCTGAGATTTTCCAGCATCCTCTGGTCTTATTCTGGAGTCGGATAAATTCCTTCTCTGAAGGGCATCGGTGAACCAAATGGGTTTTAACGGCAATGGTTTCATGGTCATCACCAGGCCTTTAATGACAGATTTTTATTGAATTGAGATTTCACTATTTGCTGTGGTGTGATTGGAAGCTTGCTGCCCAGTGCATTACCCTCGGACTCTGGGCTCCCAGTCCAGTGACAATACCACCACACCATCAGATTGAGAGCATTTGTGTGATAGTCCCCAGTCTACCACTTTCAGGCCGGTCTCAATATGTTTAAAATAAACCGTTTTAGAATAAATCAATTCAAGTCTACATTAAATACGAGTTGGAGGAATTCACAGTTGCCTGGGGCAGTTTTCTAACACATTACCATCTTTCTATAGATAAGGAATCAAGTATTGTACACAATACTCCAGATGTGGTCTCTCCAATGCCTTGCACACTGGAAACATACTGGAATTTAGAAGAATGAGAGATCAAATTGACAAGATGATAAAAGGTGTGGATCAAGTAGACGTGGAGCGGATGCTTCGTCTTGTGGGACATTCTAGGACGAGAGGTCATAGTCTTAGGAGAAGGGGCAGCAAATTTAAAACAGAGCTGAGGAGAAACTACTTCTCCCAAAGAGTTGTGAATCTGTGGAATTCGCTACCCCAAAGAGCGGAGGATGCTGGGACAGTGAGTAAATTTAAGGAGGGGTGAGACAGATATTTAATTGGTGATGGGTTGAAGGGTTATGGGGAGAAGGCAGGAAAATGGGGATGAGGAGCATATCAGCCATGATCGAATGATGGAACGGACTCGATGGGCCGAATGGCCTAATTCTGCTCCTATATCTGAGGAATTTCTGACCCTTCCTATTTAATAATTCATTCCCTCATAATAAATGGTAACATTTTATGACATTTCTAATTAATTGCTGTACCTGTATATTAGCCCCTTTTGATTCATGCCCAAGGACGGCCCAATCCCTCTGTCCCTCAGAATGTTGTGATCTCGCACCATTTAGTTATTAAGTGTATTTTATATTCATCAGGCCAAAATGTACATTTTCACATCCGCCCATTAAACACAATTTGGCGAAGCTTTGCCAATTCACTGAACTATTTCTGTCCCTCCATCGTCCCCTTACATCCTCATCACCATTTATTTTCCAATCTATTGTTGTGTCATCAGCAAACTTAACATCCATATCTGCTCTGTGACATATCACTGTGTAATCTAACAACTAATCCAGTTCCCCTGGATTCCTGCTCTGTAACTTGTCACTGTGTAATCTAACAATTAATCCAGTTCCCCTGGATTCCTGCTCTGTAACATATCACTGTGTAATCTAACAATTAATCCAGTTCCCCTGGATTCCTGCTCTGTAACATATCACTGTGTAATCTAACAATTAATCCAGTTCCCCTGGATTCCTGCTCTGTAACATATCACTGTGTAATCTAACAATTAATCCAGTTCCCCTGGATTCCTGCTCTGTAACATATCACTGTGTAATCCAACAATTAATCCAGTTCCCCTGGATTCCTGCTCTGTAACATATCACTGTGTAATCTAACAATTAATCCAGTTCCCCTGGATTCCTGCTCTGTAACATATCACTGTGTAATCTAACAATTAATCCAGTTCCCCTGGATTCCTGCTCTGTAACATGTCACTGTGTAATCGAACAATTAATCCAGTTCCCCTGGATTCCTGCTCTGTAACATATCACTGTGTAATCTAACAATTAATCCAGTTCCCCTGGATTACTGCTCTGTAACATATAACTGTGAAATCCAACAATTAATCCAGTTCCCCTGGATTCCAGGGACCCAGGTTCGAGTCCCGGCTTGGGTCACTGTCTGTATAGTGTTTGCACATTCTCCTCGTGTCTGCGTGGGTTTCCTCCGGGTGCTCCGGTTTCATCCCGCAGTCCAAAGATTAGGGTTAGGTGAATTGGCCATGCTAAATTGCCCCTTAGTGTCAGGGGAACTAGTGAGGGTACATGCATGGCATTATGGGGATAGGGTCTGGGTGGGATTGAGGCCGGTGCAGACTCCATGGGCCAAATGGCCTCTTTCTGCACTTTAGGATTCTATGTACTAATCTTCACCACAAAAGTGATGCACAATCTCCAAAATAATTTGTACGGTGCTGTTTATTCTGAAGTGATTGTGGATTTGAAATTGACTGCAGTAACAGCTCTTTTAAAATGGTTTGGAAAGTAATAGTAACCCCTCGCACAAAACAATTCACTTTTAATTCTTAGCTATCGGCATCGTCGTACGGAACAGGAAGAGGATGAAGAGCTACTGTCAGAAAACAGCAAGACAACCAATGTCTGTACAAGGTTTGAAGAATCCCTATCATGTGCGTAAAGCCATTTTATTCATTATTTCATCCATGAGTTCATGTAGCTCAGTTTTCACTACCTTTTCCCAATTGCTTTCACATTTTCAGTCACCATTCATCGATGTGCAGTGTTCAATTTTGTCAAAATTAGACTTGTGGGAACATTTGAGATTGTTGTAATTAAATCTCCAAAAACAGCACCTCCCGTTCTCCTGGTTTAATTGGCTGTATTTATTGGCATAAGGGGTCTTTTTAATGGAACAATCTACTAATGCTGACAGACACCACGGACTCACTCCAGCCTAACTTGTAATCTGACATCATATTTTCTGACTGGATATTGTGGATATTGAGTATTTTGAGGTCAAATTCAGCATGAATAAAATGCAGGGTAAAGCTGAAAGATCTCCCTCATGCCAGTATGACATGTGTTTCATATATCAGCCTTTCACCTTGTTCTTTGTTTTGTTCAGCTCTGCCCTCTCAACCAGTGCTCCCAAGAAACTGAGTTGAAACTGCTGCAACTTATTTTTCATGGGGTCCTAGCAGCCATTTTAACATGTTAGTGTGCGCCACATGAAAAGGAACCATCTGTTTTCATGAGGAATAATTGGATTATCATACAGATTGCGTACATGTAACATGCTGTCCTTTTGGTGTTGAGAATCATGTATAATCAGTTCCTTACCCTATGAAATGGTGAGCTGAATGATCTGTTCTCCCAAATGGCATTTCCCCAATCAAAGAACAAAGAAAAGTACAGCACAAGACAGGCCCTCCAGCCCTCCCAGCCTGTGCCAATCATGATGCCCTTACTAAAATAAAGAAAAACCCTTCTGTCCTTATTTGGGTCTGTATCCCTCTATTCCCTCCCTATTCATTTACCCGTTGGGATGCCTCTTAAATGTTGTTAATGTGCCTGCTTCCTCCACCTCCCCTGGTAGTGCATTCCAGGCACCCACCACTCTGTGAGAAACTTCCCTGAAATTTTATCCCTCTCACCTTGAACCTGCGCCCCTTGTAATTAACACTTCCACCCTTGGAAAAAAGCTTCTGACTATCCACCCTGCCTATGCCTCTCATCATTTTGTCCACCTCTATCAGGTCTGTCCTCAGCCTCTGTCTTTCCAATGAAAACAGTCCTAGTACAGGCAGAAATTGGCACCTCTTGATTGGGAGAGGCTGTTTGAGGGTAAATCCACATCTGGTATGTGGCAGTCTTTTAAGGAACAGTTGTTAGGGCTACAGGACAGGCATGTGCCTGTAAAAAGGATAGGAAGGGTAGGATTAGAGAACCGTGGATAACCAGGGAAATTGAGGGACTGGTCAAAAAGAAAAGAGAGGCGTATGTTAGGTCCAAGCAGCTAAAAACGGAGGGAGCTCTGGAGGAGTACAAAGAAAGTAGGAAAGTACTCAAACGGGGAATTAGAAGAGCAAAAAGGGGTCACGAAATGTTCTTGGCAGACAGGATTAAGGAGAATCCCAAGGCATTTTATTCATACGTTAGGAACAAGAGGGTTGTTAGGGAAAAAATCGGACCTCTCATGGACAAAAGTGGGGACTTATGCTTGGAGCCCAAAGAAGTAGGGGAGATCCTAAATGAATACTTTGCGTCGGTATTCACAAAGGAGAGGGATGTGTTGACTGGGAGTGTCTCGGATGGGAGTGTTGAACCGTTGGGGAAAATCTCCATTACAAAGGAGGAAGTGTTAGGTTTGTTAGAGAATATAAAGACTGACAAATCCCCAGGGCCTGATGGAATCTATCCAAGGCTGATCAGGGAGACGAGAGGTGAAATCGTTGGGCCTCTGACGCAAATCTTTGTCTCGTCACTGGACGCAGGTGAGGTCCCAGAGGATTGGAGGATAGCTAATGTGGTCCCGTTATTTAAGAAGGGTAGGAAGGATAACCCGGGTAATTATAGGCCGGTGAGCTTGACGTCCGTGGTGGGGAAGTTGTTGGAGAAGATACTTAGAGATAGGATGTATGCGCATTTAGAAAGGAATAAACTCATTAACGATAGTCAGCATGTTTTTGTGAGAGGGAGGTAATGCCTCACTAACCTGGTGGTGTTTTTTGAAGAAGTGACCAGAATGGTTGACGAAGGAAGGGCCGTGGATGTGGTCTATATGGACTTTAGTAAAGCGTTTGACAAAGTCCCTCATGGTAGGCTAGTGAAAAAGGTTGGATCTCATGGGATAAAGGGGGAGGTGGCTAGATGGGTGGAGAACTGGCTTGGTCATAGAAGACAGAGGGTGGTAGTGGAAGGGTCTTTTTCCGGCTGGAGGCCTGTGACTAGTGGTGTTCCGCAGGGCTCTGTATTGGGACCTCTGCTGTTTGTGATTTATATCAATGATCTGGAAGAAGGAGTAACTGGGGTGATCAGTAAGTTTGCGGACGATACAAAACTGGCAGGACTTGCAGATAGTGAGGAACATTGTCAGAGGCTACAGAAGGATATAGATAGGCTGGAAATTTGGGCAAAGAAATGGCAGATGGAGTTCAATCCTGATCAATGCGAAGTGATGCATTTTGGTGGGAATAATGTAGGGAGGAGCTACACGATAAATGGAAGAACCATAAAGGGTGTAGAGACGCAGAGGGACCTGGGTGTGCAAGTCCACAGATCTTTGAAGGTGGCGTCACAGGTGGAGAAGGTGGTGAAGAAGGCATATGGCATGCTTGCCTTTACAGGACGGGGCATAGAGTATAAAAGTTGGGGTCTGATGTTGCAGATGTATAGAACGTTGGTTCGGCCGCATTTGGAATACTGCGTCCAGTTCTGGTCGCCACACTACCAGAAGGACGTGGAGGCTTTGGAGAGAGTACAGAGGAGGTTTACCAGGATGTTGCCTGGTATGGAGGGGCTTGGTTATGAGGAGAGATTGGGGAAACCGGGGTTGTTCTCCTTGGAAAGACGGAGGATGAGGGGAGACTTAATAGAGGTGTATAAAATTATGAAAGGCATAGATAGGGTGAACGGTGGGAAGCTTTTCCCCCGGTCGGTGGTGACGTTCACGAGGGGTCATAGGTTCAAGGTGAAGGGGGGGAGGTTTAACACAGATATCAGAAGGACATATTGTACACAGAGGGTCGTGGGGGCCTGGCATGTGTTGCCGGGCAAGGTGGTGGAGGAGGACACACTGGGAACGTTTAAGACTTATCTATGGGCTGAAGTTAGAAATAGGAAAGGAGCGGTCACGTTGCTAGGAGTTTACTATAGGCCCCCAAATAGTAATAGAGATGTGGTGGAAGAAATTGCGAAGCAGATTATGGATATGTGTGGGGGTCACAGGGTAGTTGTCATGGGGGACTTTAACTTTCCAAATATTGATTGGAACATTTGTAGGTCAAATAGTTTGGATGGGGCAGTTTTTGTGCAGTGTGTGCGGGAGGGTTTCCTGACACAATATGTGGATGGGCCGACTAGAGGTGAGGCCACATTGGATTTGGTACTGGGAAATGAAGCGGGCCAAGTGTTAGATTTGGTTGTGGGAGAGCAATTTGGAGATAGTGACCACAATTCGGTGTCTTTTGTTATTGCAATGGAGAGGGATAGGGCCGTACGGCAGGGCAAGGTTTACAATTGGGGGAGGGGTAATTATGATGCGATTAGGCAAGAATTAGGGGGCATAAGTTGGGAACAGAAACTGTCAGAGAAAGGAACTAATGAAAAGTGGAGCTTTTTCAAGGAACAAATACTGGATGTCCTTGATAGGTATGTTCCTGTCAGGCAGGGAGGAAATGGCCGAGTGAGGGAACCATGGTTCACAAAAGAGGTGGAATGTCTTGTGAAAAGGAAGAGGGAAGCTGATGTAGGGATGAGGAAACAAGGTTCAGATGGCTCGATTGAGGGTTACAAGTTAGCAAGGAATGAGCTGAAAAAGGGGCTTAGGAGAGCTAGGAGGGGACATGAGAAGTCCTTGGCGGGTCGGATCAAGGAAAACCCCAAGGCTTTTTACTCTTATGTGAGGAATAAAAGAATGACCAGGGTGAGGTTAGGGCCGGTCAAGGACAGTAGTGGGAACTTGTGTATGGAGTCAGTAGAGATAGGCGAGGTGATGAATGAATACTTTTCTTCAGTGTTCACCAAGGAGAGGGGCCATGTTTTTCAGGAAGAGAAGGTGTTACAGGCTAATAGGCTGGAGGAAATAGATGTTCGGAGGGAGGATGTCTTGGCAGTTTTGAATAAACTGAAGGTCGATAAGTCCCCTGGGCCTGATGAAATGTATCCTAGGATTCTGTGGGAGGCAAGGGATGAGATTGCAGAGCCTTTGGCGTTGATCTTTGGGTCCTCGCTGTCCACGGGGATGGTGCCAGAGGACTGGAGAATGGCGAATGTTGTTCCTCTGTTTAAGAAAGGGAATAGAAATGACCCTGGTAATTATAGACCGGTTAGTCTTACTTCGGTGGTTGGTAAATTGATGGAAAGGGACCTTAGGGATGGGATTTACGACCATTTAGAAAGATGCGGATTAATCCGAGATAGTCAGCACGGATTCGTGAAGGGCAAGTCGTGCCTCACAAATTTGATAGAATTTTTTGAGGAGGTAACAAAGTGTGTTGATGAAGGTAGGGCAGTTGATGTCATATACATGGATTTTAGTAAGGCGTTTGATAAGGTCCCCCATGGTCGGCTGATGATGAAAGTGAGGAGGTGTGGGATAGAGGGAAAGTTGGCCGATTGGATAGGTAACTGGCTGTCTGACCGAAGACAGAGGGTGGTGGTCGATGGAAAATTTTCGGATTGTAGGCAGGTTGCTAGCGGTGTGCCGCAGGGATCAGTGCTTGGTCCTCTGCTCTTTGTAATTTTTATTAATGACTTAGAGGAGGGGGCTGAAGGGTGGATCAGTAAATCTGCTGATGACACCAAGATTGGTGGAGTAGTGGATGAGGTGGAGGGCTGTTGTAGGCTGCAAAGAGACATAGATAGGATGCAAAGCTGGGCTGAAAAATGGCAAATGGAGTTTCACCCTGATAAATGTGAGGTGATTCATTTTGGTAGGACTAATTTAAATGTGGATTACAGGGTCAAAGGTAGGGTTCTGAAGACTGTGGAGGAACAGAGAGATCTTGGGGTCCATATCCACAGATCTCTAAAGGTTGCCAGTCAAGTGGATAGAGCTGTGAAGAAGGCCTATAGTGTTTTAGCTTTTATTAACAGGGGGTTGGAGTTTAAGAGCCGTGGGGTTATGCTGCAACTGTACAGGACCTTGGTGAGACCACATTTGGAATATTGTGTGCAGTTCTGGTCACCTCACTATAAGAAGGATGTGGAAGCGCTGGAAAGAGTGCAGAGGAGATTTACCAGGATGCTGCCTGGTTTGGAGGGTAGGTCATATGAGGAAAGGTTGAGGGAGCTAGGGCTATTCTCTCTGGAGCGGAGGAGGCTGAGGGGAGACTTAATAGAGGTGTATAAAATGATGAAGGGGATAGATAGAGTGAACGTTCAAAGACTATTTCCTCGGGTGGATGGAGCTATTACAAGGGGGCATAACTATAGGGTTCGTGGTGGGAGATACAGGACGGATATTAGAGGTAGGTTCTTTACGCAGAGAGTGGTTGGGGTGTGGAATGGACTGCCTGCAGTGATAGTGGAGTCAGACACTTTAGAAACATTTAAGCGGTTATTGGATAGGCACATGGAGCACACCAGGATGATAGGGAGTGGGATAGCTTGATCTTGGTTTCAGATAAAGCTCGGCACAACATCGTGGGCCGAAGGGCCTGTTCTGTGCTGTACTGTTCTATGTTCTATGTTCTAGATAGCTATATGAACGGAGTGGGAATGGAGGGATACAAAAGAGTTGTCTAGTTTGGACCAGGGAGCGGCGCGGGCTAATTGTTCTTTGTTTCTCGTTTCAAGGCTTCATTCTATGATCATCTTGCTGGTGCCAGTACAGAGCGAGACTGCGGATAGTTGGGAACCTGTCTCGGGGGCAGGGAACTCAGATGGTGTTCGTAAAGCAGAAGTGGAAATGAATAGGGTTGGGAAGCATTTTCTGATCAGGGCCAGTGTGATCTCCTGGACTCGTTTCGATCGCCTCAGGGGTTCGGAGAGGAATTTCCCAGATTTTTTTTCCCCATATTGGCCCTGGGGTTTTCACTCTGGGTTTTCGCCTCTCCCTGGAGATCACATGGTCTGGAATGGGGGGGTGGGGGTGAGAAAATAGGTTGTGATGAACAAAGCATCGTAGCTGTGAGGGACAGCTCGGTGGATAGGATATTAGGATGTAGATAGGCTGGAACATTGGGCAGGGATCCTGGATTCAGGATTCAATCCTGGACCGGGGAGCGGCGCGGGCTTGAAGGGCCGAAGGGCCTGTTCCTGTGCTGTATTGTTCTTTGTTCTTGTTCTTGTTCTTGTTCTTTCAGGCAACAGGAGGAGGCCATTCAGCCCCTTCTCCAGCCTGTTACACAGGAACAGGAGGAGGTCCCATTCTGCCCCTTCTCCAGCCTGTTACACAGGAACAGGAGGAGGCCCCATTCAGCCCCTTCTCCAGCCTGTTACACAGGAACAGGAGGAGGCCATTCAGCCCCTTCTCCAGCCTATTACACAGGAAAAGGAGGAGGCCATTCAGCCCCTTCTCCAGCCTGTTACACAGGAACAGGAGGAGGCCATTCAGCCTCTTCTCCAGCCTGTTACACAGGAACAGGAGGAGGCCCCATTCAGCGCCTTCTCCAGCCTGTTACACAGGAACAGGAGGAGGCCCCATTCAGCCCCTTCTCCAGCCTGTTACACAGGAACAGGAGCAGGCCATTCAGCCCCTTCTCCAGCCTGTTACACAGGAACAGGAGGAGGCCATTCAGCCCCTTCTCCAGCCTGTTACACAGGAACAGGAGGAGGTCCCATTCAGTTTAAAAATTGGCAAGTCATGTTGCAGCTTTATAGAACCTTAGTTAGACCGCACTTGGAATATTGTGTTCAATTCTGGTCGCCACAGGGCTAGAAGGATGTGGAGGCTTTGGAGAGGGTACAGAAAAGATTTACCAGGATGTTGCCTGGTATGGAGGGCATTAGCTATGAGGAGAGGTTGGAGAAACTCGGTTTGTTCTCACTGGAGTGATGGAGGTTGAGGGGAGACCTGATAGAGGTCTGCAAGATTATGAGAGGCATGGACAGAGTGGATAGTCAGAAGCTTTTTCCCAGGGAGGAAGAGTCCTTTACTAGAGGCACAGTTTTAAGGTGTGAGGGGCAAGGTTTAAAGGAGATGTATGAGGCAGATTTTTTACACAGAGGGTGGTGGGTGCCTGGAACCCGCTGCCGGGTGAGGGAGTGGAAGCGGATATCATCGTGACTTTTAAGGGACGTCTTGACAAATACATGAATAGGATGGGAATAGAGGGATCTGGTCCCGGAAGGGTAGGGGGTTTTAGTTCAGTCGGGCAGCATGGTCGGTGCAGGCTTGGAGGGCCGAAGGGTCTGTTCCTGTGCTGTAATTTTTTTTGGTCTTTGTTACAAGGAACAGGAGGAGGCCATTCAGCCCCTTCCCCAGCTTGTTACACAGGGAACAGGAGCAGGCCCCATTCAGCCCCTTCTCCAGCCTGTTACACAGGAACAGGAGGAGGCCCCATTCAGCCCCTTCTCCAGTCTGTTACACAGGAACAGGAGGAGGCCATTCAGCCCCTTCTCCAGCCTGTTACACAGGAACAGGAGGAGGCCCCATTCAGCCCCTTCTCCAGCCTGTTCAACAGGGAACAGGAGGAGGCCCCATTCAGCCCCTTCTCCAGCCTGTTACACAGGAACAGGAGGAGGCCCCATTCAGCCCCTTCTCCAGCCTGTTACACAGGAACAGGAGGAGGTCCCATTCAGTCCCTACTCCAGCCTGTTACACAGGAACAGGAGGAGGCCCCATTCAGCCCCTTCTCCAGCCTGTTAAACAGGGAAAAGGAGGAGGCCCCATTCAGCCCCGTCTCCAGCCTGTTACACAGGAACAGGAGGAGGCCCCATTCAGCCCCTTCTCCAGCCTGTTAAACAGGGAACAGGAGGACGCCCCATTCAGCCCCTTCTCCAGCCTGTTACACAGGAAACAGGAGGAGGCCCCATTCAGCCCCTTCTCCAGCCTGTTACACAGGGAACAGGAGGAGGCCCCATTCAGCCCCTTCTCCAGCCTATTACACAGGAACAGGAGGAGGCCCCATTCAGCCCCTTCTCCAGCCTGTTACACAGGAACAGGAGAAGGCCATTCAGCCCCTTCTCCAGCCTGTTACACAGGAACAGGAGGAGGCCCCATTCAACGCCTTCTCCCGCCTGTTACACAGGAACAGGAGGAGGCCCCATTCAGTCCCTTCTCCAGTCTGTTACACAGGAACAGGAGGAGGCCATTCAGCCTCTTCCCCAGCTTGTTACACAGGAACAGGAGGAGGTCCCATTCAGCCCCTTCTCCAGCCTGTTACACAGGAACAGGAGGAGGCCCCATTCAGTCCCTTCTCCAGTCTGTTACACAGGAACAGGAGGAGGCCATTCAGCCCCTTCCCCAGCTTGTTACACAGGAACAGGAGGAGGTCCCATTCAGCCCCTTCTCCAGACTGTTACACAGGAACAGGAGGAGGTCCCATTCAGCCCCTTCTCCAGACTGTTACACAGGAACAGGAGGAGGCCCCATTCAGCCCCTTCTCCAGCCTGTTACACAGGAACAGGAGGAGGCCCCATTCAGCCCCTTCTCCAGCCTGTTACACAGGAACAGGAGGAGGCCCCATTCAGCCCCTTCTCCAGCCTGTTACACAGGAACATAGAACATAGAACATAGAAAGCCACAGCACAAACAGGCCCTTCGGCCCACAAGTTGCGCCGATCACATCCCCACCTCTAGGCCTATCTATAGCCCTCAATCCCATTAAATCCCATGTACTCATCCAGAAGTCTCTTAAAATACCCCAACGAGTTTGCCTCCACCACCACCGACGTCAGCCGATTCCACTCACCCACCACCCTCTGAGTGAAAAACTTACCCCTGACATCCCCCCTGTACCTACCCCCCAGCACCTTAAACCTGTGTCCTCTCGTAGCAACCATTTCAGCCCTTGGAAATAGCCTCTGAGAGTCCACCCTATCCAGAACCCTCAACATCTTGTAAACTTCTATCAGGTCACCTCTCATCCTTCGTCTCTCCAGGGAGAAGAGACCAAGCTCCCTCAACCTATCCTCATAAGGCATGCCCCCCAATCCAGGCAACATCCTTGTAAATCTCCTCTGCACCCTTTCAATGGCTTCAACATCTTTCCTGTAATGAGGTGACCAGAACTGCGCGCAGTACTCCAAGTGGGGTCTAACCAGGGTCCTATAAAGCTGCAGCATTATCTCCCGACTCCTAAACTCAATCCCTCGATTAATGAAGGCCAGTACGCCATACGCCTTCTTGACCGCATCCTCCACCTGCGAGGCCGATTTAAGAGTCCTATGGACCCGGACCCCAAGGTCCTTCTGATCCTCTACACTGCTAAGAATGGTACCCTTCATTTTATACTGCTGCTCCATCCCATTGGATCTGCCAAAATGGATCACTACACACTTATCCGGGTTGAAGTCCATCTGCCACTTCTCCGCCCAGTCTTGCATTCTATCTATGTCTCGCTGCAACTTCTGACATCCCTCCAAACTATCCACAACACCACCTACCTTGGTGTCGTCAGCAAACTTACCAACCCATCCCTCCACTTCCTCATCCAGGTCATTTATGAAAATGACAAACAGCAAGGGTCCCAGAACAGATCCCTGGGGCACTCCACTGGTCACTGACCTCCATGCAGAGAAAGACCCCTCCACAGCCACTCTCTGCCTTCTGCAGGCAAGCCAGTTCTGGATCCACAAGGCAACAGCCCCTTGGATCCCATGCCCTCTCACTTTCTCAAGAAGTCTTGCATGGGGGACCTTATCAAACGCTTTGCTGAAGTCCATATAGACCACATCCACCGCTCTTCCTTCGTCAATGTGCTTGGTCACATTTTCAAAGAACTCAACCAGGCTCGTAAGGCACGACCTGCCCCTGACAAAGCCGTGCTGACTACTTTTGATCATACTAAACTTCTCTAGATGATCATAAATCCTGTCTCTCAGGATCCTCTCCATCAACTTACCAACCACTGAGGTTAGACTCACCGGTCGGTAATTTCCCGGGCTGTCCCTGTTCCCTTTCTTGAATATAGGGACCACATCCGCAATCCTCCAATCCTCCGGAACCTCTCCCGTCTCCATCGACGATGCAAAGATCATCGCCAAAGGCTCCGCAATCTCCTCCCTCGCCTCCCACAGTAACCTGGGGTACATCCCATGCGGTCCCGGCGACTTACCAACCTTGATGCCATTCAATAGTTCCAACACATCCTCTTTCTTTATGTCCACATGCTCGATCCTTTCTGTCCTCCGCAATCCAGCAGTACAACCACCCAGATCCCTTTCCACCGTGAATACCGAGGTAAAGTATTCATTAAGCAGCTCCGCCATTTCTAACGGTTCCGCACAAACTTTTCCCCCTTCACCTTTTAAGGGTCCTATGCCTTCACATCTCATCCTTTTACTCTTGACATATTTGTAGAAAGCCTTGGGATTCTCCTTAATCTTACCCGCCAAGGTCTTCTCATGACCCCTTCTCGCTCTCCTAATTTCCTTCTTAAGCTCCTTCCTACATCGCGTATACTCCTCTAAATCCTTAACACCTCCTAGCTCTCTGAACCTTCTGTACGCCTCTCTTTTCTTATTCACCAGGTTCATCACAACCTTCGTGCACCACGGTTCCCGTACCCTACCAACACCCCCCTGTCTCATCGGAACGTTGTCATGCAGAGCTCCAGACAAACATTCCTTGAAAATCCTCCACTTTCCTTCGGTACTTTTCCCCAAGAATGCCTCCTTCCAATTTACCCGTCTAATTTCCTCCCTGATGACACCGTATTTCCCTTTACTCCAGAGAAACACTTTCCTAGCCTGCCTGACCCTATCTCTTTCCAATGCTATCGTGAAGGAGATAGAATTATGATCGCTATCCCCAAGATGCTCACCCACCGAGAGATCCTCCACCTGTCCAGGTTCATTAGCCAGCACCAGATCAAGAACAGCCTCTCCTCTAGTAGGCTTATCCACATACTGTGTCAGGAAACTCTCCTGGACACACCTAACAAACTCCTCTCCATCCAAACCCCTAGCCCGAGGGATATTCCAATCTATGTTTGGGAAATTAAAATCTCCCATCACGACAACTCTGTTATTCCTACATCTCTCCAGGATCTGTTTCCCCATCTGCTCCTCAACATCTCTGTTACTATTGGGCGGCCTATAGAAAACACCCAGCAAAGTTACCGACCCCTTCCTGTTCCTAACCTCCACCCACAGAGATTCCGTAGTCAGTCCCTCCACGGCGTCCACCTTCTCTACAGCCGTGACACTATCCCTGATCAACAGTGCCACTCCCCCCCTCTCTTGCCTCCCTCCCTGTCCTTCCTGAAAGAACTAAAACCCGGCACCTGAAGCACCCAGTCCTGTCCCTGAGACATCCAAGTCTCCGTAATGGCCACCACATCACAATTCGAAGCAGCAATCCACGCTCCAAGCTCATCCACTTTATTCACTACACTCCTGGCATTAAAATAGACACATCTCAGACCTTCAGCCTGAGCACTTCCCTTCTCCCTCACTCGTCTAACCTCCCTCTTACCCTGTCTACATTCCTTATCTATTTGCGAGCTAACCTCCTCGCTCTCAGTCCCCTCATTTCGATTCCCTCCCCCCAACCTTTCTAGTTTAAAGTCTCACCAGTAGCCTTAGCCAACCTTCCCGCCAGGATATTGGTCCCCCTGGGATTCAAGTGCCACCCGTCTTTTTTAAACAGGTCACACCTGCCCCTAAAGAGGTCCCAATGATCCAAGTACCCAAATCCTTGTCCCTTGCTCCAGTCCCTCAGCCACGCATTAATTCTCCACCGATTCCTGTTCTCACTCTCCCGCGGCACAGGCAGCAATCCCGAGATTACTACCTTTGCATTCCTCTTTCTCAGCTGTCTACCCAACTCCCTATATTCTCTTTTCATGACCCCTTCCCTCTTCCTACCTATGTCAGCAGTACCTATATGCATCACGACCTTGGGCTCCTCTCCCTCCCCCTTCAGGATTTCTGGGACTCGACCAGAGACATCCCGGACCCCTGCACCAGGGAGGCAAACCACCATCCGAGAGTCCCGTCTGTGTCCGCAAAAACGCCTATCTGACCCTCTCACCGTAGAGTCCCCAATTAGCACTACCCTCCTTTCCTTACCCCTTTGCACTACTGGGCCAGGCTCAGCTCCAGAGACACTGCCACCGCTGCTTCCCCCAGGTGGGCTGTCCACCCCAGTAGTACTCAGACAGGAGTACCTATTATTAAGGGGCACATCCACCGGGGTGCTCACCATCACCCGAGCTTTCTCCTTCCTCACTGTTACCCAGTTACCCTCCTCCCGTGGTCCCGGTGTGACCACCTGCCGATAGCTCCTGTCAATGACCTCCTCACTATCCCTAACCCGGCGAAGGTCCTCGAGCTGCAATTCCAGTTCCCTAACATGGTCCCTTAGGAACCGCAGCTCAACACACCCAACAGGAGGAGGCCCCATTCAGCACCTTCTCCAGACTGTTACACAGGAACAGGAGGAGGCCCCATTCAGCCCCTTCTCCAGCCTGTTACACAGGAACAGGAGGAGGCCCCATTCAGCCCCTTCTCCAGCCTGTTACACAGGGAACAGGAGGAGGCCCCATTCAGCCCCTTCTCCAGACTGTTACACAGGAACAGGAGGAGGTCCCATTCAGCCCCTTTTCCAGCCTGTTACACAGGAACAGGAGGAGGCCATTCAGCCCCTTCTCCAGACTGTTACACAGGAACAGGAGGAGGTCCCATTCAGCCCCTTTTCCAGCCTGTTACACAGGAACAGGAGGAGGCCCCATTCAGTCCCTTCTCCAACCTGTTACACAAGAACAGGAGGAGGCCATTCAGCCGCTTCTCCAGCCTGTTACACAGGAACAGGAGGAGGCCATTCAGCCCCTTCTCCAGCCTGTTACACAGGAACCAGAGGAGGCCCCATTCAGCCCTTTCTCCAGCCTGTTACAGAGGAACAGGAGGAGGCCCCATTCAGCCCCTTCTCCAGACTGTTACACAGGAACAGGAGGAGGCTCCATTCAGCCCCTTCTCCAGCCTGTTACACAGGAACAGGAGGAGGCCCCATTCAGTCCCTTCTCCAGACTGTTACACAGGAACAGGAGGAGGTCCCATTCAGCCCCTTCTCCAGCCTGTTACACAAGAACAGTAGGAGGCCATTCAGCCCCTTCTCCAGCCTGTTACACAGGAACAGGAGGAGGCCCCATTCAGCCCCTTCTCCAGCCTGTTTCACAGGAACAGGAGGAGGCCCCATTCAGCCCCTTCTCCAGCCTGTTACACAGGAACAGGAGGAGGCCCCATTCAGCCCCTTCTCCAGCCTGTTACACAGGAACAGGTGGAGGCCCCATTCAGCCCCTTCTCCTGCCTGTTACACAGGAAGAGGAGGAGGCCCCATTCAGCCCTTCTCCAGCCTGTTACACAGGAACAGGAGGAGGCCCCATTCAGTCCCTTCTCCAGCCTGTTACACAGGAATATGAGGAGGCCCCATTCAGCCCCTTCTCTGGCCTGTTACACAGGAACAGGCGGAGGCCATTCAGCCCCTTCTCTGGCCTGTTACACAGGAACAGGAGGAGGCCCCATTCAGCCCCTTCTCCAGCCTGTTACACAGGAACAGGAGGAGGCCATTCAGTCCCTTCTCCAGCCTGTTACACAGGAACAGGAGGAGGCCATTCAGCCCCTTCTCCAGCCTGTTACACTGGAACAGGAGGAGGCCCCATTCAGCCCCTTCTCCAGCCTGTTACACAGGATCAGGAGGAGGCCCCATTCAGCCCCTTCTCCAGCCTGTTACACAGGAACAGGAGGAGGCCCCATTCAGCCCCTTCTCCAGCTTGTTACACAGGAACAGGAGGAGGCCCCATTCAGCCCCTTCTCCAGCCTGTTACACAGGAACAGGAGGAGGCCCCATTCAGCCCCTTCTCCAGCCTGTTACACAGGAACAGGAGGAGGCACCATTCAGCCCCTTCTCCAGCCTGTTACACAGGAACAGGAGGAGGCCCCATTCAGCTCTTCTCCAGCCTGTTACACAGGAACAGGAGGAGGCCCCATTCTTCTCCGGCCTGTGTTCCCACATTCAGTGAGCTTGGAGTACATTGTAACTAACTCATTAGCCACCTTTGCCCCACGTCTATGGAATAACAATCTCTTCGTTGCAAGACTTTAAATTAATAATTGAACCAGCATCAGTTGGTTGCTTTCGTGTGCCCAAGCATTTCCCAGTTTTTCTCCTGTAGGGTCTATTTCGAACTCTTAGGGTCTGCCCACCCCTGTGCAACCTTCGGTCAGCAAACAGGACAGATAACACCCCTCTATCTACTCCTGATCTGTCCCCCTGAATTGCTTCTAAACTTTAATCAAATCAACCCTTAACCTTCTCTGTTCTGGCGAAAATAGGAAGCGTAGAGGAGAACATGCCCCTGTCTACATCAACGGGGACGAAGTAGAAAGGGCCGAGAGCTTCAAGTTTTTAGGTGTCCAGATCACCAACAACCTGTCCTGGTCCCCCCCACGCCGATACTATAGTTAAGAAAACCCACCAACGCCTCTACTTTCTCAGGAGACTAAGGAAATTTGACATGTCAGCTACGACTCTCACCAACTTTTACAGATGCCCCATAGAAAGCATTCTTTCTGGTTGTATCACAGCTTGGTCTGGCTCCTGCTCTGCCCAAGACCGCAAGGAACTACAAAAGGTCGTGAATGTAGCCCAATCCATCACGCAAACCAGCCTCCCATCCATTGACTCTGTCTACACTTCCCGCTGCCTCGGGGAAAAGCAGCCAGCATAATTAAGGACCCCACGCACCCCGGACATTCTCTCTTCCATCGGGAAAAAGATACAAAAGTCTGAGGTCACGTACCGACCGACTCAAGAACAGCTTCTTCCCTGCTGCTGTCAGACTTTTGAATGGACCTAGCTTGCATTAAGTTGATCTTTCTCTGCACCCTAGCTGTGACTGTAACACTACATTCTGCACTCTCTCCTTTCCTTCTCTATGAACGGTATGCTTTGTATAGCGCGCAAGAAACAATACTTTTCACTGTATCCCAATACATGTGACAATAATAAATCAAATCACATTAAGTTGATCTCATCAGATCAGGCCCATCTGAATGCTCTCTCACTCCACTTTCCTGCCTTCTCTCCCTTAATTCCCCCCGAGTGATTAAACAAAAAAGGAAGCACCGACCTCGGCCTCGGAAATGTCCGAGGACTCGGTGTCCCCTGGGGTAAGGAATCCTAAAGGACGACCAGTCTTGGAGAGAAGATATTCCTCTCCACATCCATCTGAAACGAGTACCCCCTCATTCTGAGACTGTGCCCTCTGATCCGACGCTCCCCCATGAGTGGAAACACTCTCCTGACATTTTCGCTACAGCAGAGAAGGCTGAGGACGCGAAATGATTGGTGGGGCTGAAGGAGGAGGGAAAATGTGGACCATTTAAATCTCGCATGCGAAATTCTCTCAGGGTGGCACAGCGGGTTAGCGCTGCCGCCTCACAGCGCCAGGGACCCGGGTTCGATTCATGGCTTGGGTCACTGTCTGTGTGGAGTCTGCACGTTCCCCCCGTGTCTGCGTGGGTTTCCTCCGGGTGCTCCGGTTTCCTCCCACAGTCTGAAAGACGTGCTGGTTAGGGTGCATTGGGCCGTGCTAAATTCTCCCTCAGTGCAACCAGAACAGGCGCCGGAGGGTGGCGACGAGGGGATACTCACAGTAACTTCATTGCAGTGTTAATATAAGCCGACTTGTTACTAAAAAATGAATTTTCAAAAGAATTAACCTAACCGACACATCTTTGGACACTAAGGGACAATTTAGCATGGCCAATCCACCCGAACCTGCACATCTTTGGACACTAAGGGGCAATTTAGCATGGCCAATCCACCCTAACCTACACATCTTTGGACACTAAGGGACAATTTAGCATGGCCAATCCACCGAACCTGCACATCGTTGGTCACGAAGGGACAATTTAACATGGCCAATCCACCCTAACCTACACAACTTTGGTCACTAAGGGACAATTTAGCATGGCCAATCCACCCGAACCTACACATCTTTGGTCACTAAGGGACAATTTAGCATGACCAATCCACCCTAACCTGTACATCTTTGGACACTAAGGGACAATTTAGCATGGCCAATCCACCCTAACCTGCACATCTTGGGACACTAAGGGACAAATTAGCATGGCCAATCCATTTAACCTGCACATCTTTGGACACTAAGGGACAATTTAGCACGGCCAATCCACCTAACCTGCACATCTTTGGACACTAAGGGACAATTTAGCATGGCCAATCCACCTAACCCGCCCATCTTTGGGCACTAAGGGACAATTTAGCATGGCCAATCCACCTAACCTGCACATCTTTGGTCACAAAGGTACAATTTAGCATGGCCAATCCACCCTAACCTACACATCTTTGGTCACTAAGGGACAATTTAGCATGGCCAATCCACCCTAACCTACACATCTTTGGTCACTAAGGGACAATTTAGCATGGCCAATCCACCGAACCAGCACATCGTTGGACACGAAGGGACAATTTAGCACAGCCAATCCACCGAACCTGCACATCTTTGGTCACTAAGGGACAATTTAGCATGTCCAATCCACCCTAACCTACATATCTTTGGTCACTAAGGGACAATTTAGCATGGCCAATCCACCTAACCTACACATATTTGGACACTAAGGGACAATTTAGCACGGCCAATCCACCTAACCTACACATCTTTGGACACTAAAGGGACAATTTAGCATGGCCAATCCACCCTAACCTGCACATCTTTGGATACTAAGGGACAATTTAGCACGGCCAATCCACCGAACCTACACATCTTTGGACATTAAGGGACAATTTAGCATGGCCAATCCACCCTAACCTGCACATCGTTTGACACTAAGGGACAATATAGCACGGCCAGTCCACCCTAACCTGCACATCTTTGGACACTAAAGGACAATTTAGCACGTCCAATCCACCTTAACCTGTACATCTTTGGACATTAAGGGACAATTTAGCTTAGCCAATCCACCTAACCTGCACATCTTTGGTCACTAAGGGACAATTTAGCATGGCCAATCCACCCGAACCTGCACATCTTTGGACACTAAGGGACAATGTAGCACGGCCAATCCACCTAACCTGCACATCTTTGGACACTAAGGGACAATTTGGCATGGCCAATGCACCCTAACCCGCACATCTTTGGACACTAAGGGACAATTTAGCATGGCCGATCCACCTAACCAGCACATCTTTGGACACTAAGGGACAATTTAGCATGGCCAATCCACCCTAACCTACACATCTTTGGTCACTAAGGGACAATTTAGCATGGCCAATCCACCCTAACCTACACATCTCTGGTCACTAAGGGACAATTTAGCATGGCCAATCCACCCTAACCTACACATCTTTGGACACTAAGGGGCAATTTAGCATGGCCAATCCACCGAACCGACACATCTTTGGAAACTAAGGGACAATAGAGCATGGCCAATCCACCTAACCTGCTCATCTTTGGACACTAAGGGACAATTTAGCATGGCCAATCCACCCTAACCTACACATCTTTGGTCACTAAGGGACAATTTAGCATGGCCAATCCACCCTAACCTACACATCTTTGGTCACTAAGGGACAATTTAGCATGGCCAATCCACCGAACCAGCACATCGTTGGACACGAAGGGACAATTTAGCACAGCCAATCCACCGAACCTGCACATCTTTGGTCACTAAGGGACAATTTAGCATGTCCAATCCACCCTAACCTACATATCTTTGGTCACTAAGGGACAATTTAGCATGGCCAATCCACCTAACCTACACATATTTGGACACTAAGGGACAATTTAGCACGGCCAATCCACCTAACCTACACATCTTTGGACACTAAAGGGACAATTTAGCATGGCCAATCCACCCTATCCTGCACATCTTTGGACACTAAGGGACAATTTAGCACGGCCAATCCACCGAACCTACACATCTTTGGACATTAAGGGACAATTTAGCATGGCCAATCCACCCTAACCTGCACATCGTTTGACACTAAGGGACAATATAGCACGGCCAGTCCACCCTAACCTGCACATCTTTGGACACTAAAGGACAATTTAGCACGTCCAATCCACCTTAACCTGTACATCTTTGGACATTAAGGGACAATTTAGCTTAGCCAATCCACCTAACCTGCACATCTTTGGTCACTAAGGGACAATTTAGCATGGCCAATCCACCCGAACCTGCACATCTTTGGACACTAAGGGACAATGTAGCACGGCCAATCCACCTAACCTGCACATCTTTGGACACTAAGGGACAATTTGGCATGGCCAATGCACCCTAACCCGCACTTCTTTGGACACTAAGGGACAATTTAGCATGGCCGATCCACCTAACCAGCACATCTTTGGACACTAAGGGACAATTTAGCATGGCCAATCCACCCTAACCTACACATCTTTGGTCACTAAGGGACAATTTAGCATGGCCAATCCACCCTAACCTACACATCTCTGGTCACTAAGGGACAATTTAGCATGGCCAATCCACCCTAACCTACACATCTTTGGACACTAAGGGGCAATTTAGCATGGCCAATCCACCGAACCGACACATCTTTGGAAACTAAGGGACAATAGAGCATGGCCAATCCACCTAACCTGCTCATCTTTGGACACTAAGGGACAATTTAGCATGGCCAATCCAACTAACCTACACATCTTTGTACACGAAGGGGCTATATAGCATGGCCAATCCACCCTAACCCGCACATCTTTGGACACTATGGGGCAATTTAGCATTTCCAATCCACCCTAACCTGCACATCTTTGGACATTAAGGGACAATTTGGCATGGCCAATCCACCCGAACCCGCACATCTTTGGACATAAGGGACAATTTAGTACGGCCAATCCACCCTAACCAGCACATCTTTGGACACTAAGGGACAATTTAGCACGGCCAATCCACCCTAACCCGCACATCTTTGGACACTAAGGGACAATTTAGCACGGCCAATCCACCCTAACCCGCACATCTTTGGACACTAAGGGACAATTTAGCACGGCCAATCCACCTAACCTGCACATCTTTGGACACTAAGGGACAATTTAGTACGGCCAATCCACCCTAACCTACACATCTTTGGACACTAAGGGACAATTTGGCATGGCCAATCCACCTAACCTGCACATCTTTGGACACTAAGGGACAATTTAGCACGGCCAATGCACCCTAACCCGCACATCTTTGGACACTAAGGGACAATTTAGCATGGCCAATCCAACTAACCTACACATCTTTGGACAGTAAGGGGCAATTTAGCATGGCCAATCCACCTAACCTACACATCTTTGGACACGAAGGGACAATTTAGCATGGCCAATCAACCTAACCTGCACATCTTTGGTCTCTAAGGGACAATTTAGCATGGCCAATCCACCCTAACCTACACATCTTTGGTCACTAAGGGACAATTTAGCATGGTCAATCCACCTAACCTACACATATTTGGACACTAAGGGACAATTTAGCATGGCCAATCCACCTTACCTGCACATCTTTGGACACTAAGGGACAATTTAGCACGACAAATCCACCATAACTTGTACATCTTTGGACATTAAGGGACAATTTAGCATGGCCAATCCACCTAACCTGCACATCTTTGGTCACTAAGGGACAATTTAGCATGGCCAATCCACCTAACCTACACATCATTGGACACTAAGGGACAATTTAGCACGGCCAATCAACCTAACCTGCACATCTTTGGACACTAAGGGACAATTTAGCATGGCCAATCCACCCTAACCTACACATCTTTGGACACTAAGGGACAATTTAGCATGGCCAATCCACCTAACCTACACATCTTTGGACACTAAGGGACAATTTAGCACGGCCAATCCACCCCAAACTGCACATCTTTGGACACTAAGGGACAATTTAGCATGGCCAATCCACCTAACCTGCACATCTTTGGTCTCTCAGGGACAATTTAGCATGGCCAATCCACCCTAACCTACACATCTTTGGTCACTAAGGGACAATTTAGCATGGCCAATCCACCTAACCTACACATCTTTGGACACTAAGGGACAATTTAGCATGGCCAATCCACCTAACCTGCACATCTTTGGACACTAAGGGACAATTTAGCACGGCCAGTCCACCCTAACCTGCACATCTTTGGACACGAAGGGACAATTTAGCACGGCCAATCCACCATAACTTGTACATCTTTGGACATTAAGGGACAATTTAGCATGGCCAATCCACCTAACCTGCACATCTTTGGTCACTAAGGGACAATTTAGCATGGCCAATCCACTTAACCTACACATCTTTGGACACGAAGGGACAATTTAGCACGGCCAATCCACCTAACTTGCACATCTTTGGACAGTAAGGGACAATTCAGCATGGCCAATCCAGCCTAACCTACACATCTTTGGACACTAAGGGACAATTTAGCATGGCCAATCCACCTAACCTACACATCTTTGGACACTAAGGGACAATTTAGCACAGCCAGTCCACCCTAACCTGCACATCTTTGGACACTAAGGGACAATTTAGCACGGCCAATGCACTATAACTTGTACATCTTTGGACATTGAGGGACAATTTAGCATGGCCAATCCACCTAACCGGCACATCTTTGGTCACTAAGGGACAATTTAGCATGGCCAATCCACCGAACCTACACATCTTTGGACACTAAGGGACAATTTAGCACGGCCAATCCACCTAACCTGCACATCTTTGGACACTAAGGGACAATTTAGCACGGCCAATCAACCTAACCTGCACATCTTTGGACACTAAGGGACAATTTAGCATGGCCAATCCACCTAACCTGCACATCTTTGGACATTAAGGGACAATTTAGCACGACAAATCCACCATAACTTGTACATCTTTGGACATTAAGGGACAATTTAGCATGGCCAATCCACCTAACCTGCACATCTTTGGTCACTAAGGGACAATTTGGCATGGCCAATCCACCTAACCTACACATCATTGGACACTAAGGGACAATTTAGCACGGCCAATCAACCTAACCTGCACATCTTTGGACACTAAGGGACAATTTAGCATGGCCAATCCACCCTAACCTACACATCTTTGGACACTAAGGGACAATTTAGCATGGCCAATCCACCTAACCTACACATCTTTGGACACTAAGGGACAATTTAGCACGGCCAATCCACCCCAAACTGCACATCTTTGGACACTAAGGGACAATTTAGCATGGCCAATCCACCTAACCTGCACATCTTTGGTCTCTCAGGGACAATTTAGCATGGCCAATCCACCCTAACCTACACATCTTTGGTCACTAAGGGACAATTTAGCATGGCCAATCCACCTAACCTACACATCTTTGGACACTAAGGGACAATTTAGCATGGCCAATCCACCTAACCTGCACATCTTTGGACACTAAGGGACAATTTAGCACGGCCAGTCCACCCTAACCTGCACATCTTTGGACACGAAGGGACAATTTAGCACGGCCAATCCACCATAACTTGTACATCTTTGGACATTAAGGGACAATTTAGCATGGCCAATCCACCTAACCTGCACATCTTTGGTCACTAAGGGACAATTTAGCATGGCCAATCCACTTAACCTACACATCTTTGGACACGAAGGGACAATTTAGCACGGCCAATCCACCTAACTTGCACATCTTTGGACAGTAAGGGACAATTCAGCATGGCCAATCCAGCCTAACCTACACATCTTTGGACACTAAGGGACAATTTAGCATGGCCAATCCACCTAACCTACACATCTTTGGACACTAAGGGACAATTTAGCACGGCCAGTCCACCCTAACCTGCACATCTTTGGACACTAAGGGACAATTTAGCACGGCCCATCCACGATAACTTGTACATCTTTGGACATTGAGGGACAATTTAGCATGGTCAATCCACCTAACCGGCATATCTTTGGTCACTAAGGGACAATTTAGCATGGCCAATCCACCGAACCTACACATCTTTGGACACTAAGGGACAATTTAGCACGGCCAATCCACCTAACCTGCACATCTTTGGACACTAAGGGACAATTTAGCATGGCCAATCCACCCTAACCTACACATCTTTGGACACTAAGGGACAATTTACCATGGCCAATCCACCTAACCTACACATCTTTGGACACTAAGGGACAATTTAGCACGGCCAATCCACCCCAACCTGCACATCTTTGGACACTAAGGGACAATTTAGCATGGCCAATCCACCCTAACCTGCACATCTTTGGACACTAAGGGACAATTTAGCATGGCCAGTCCACCCTAACGTGCACATCTTTGGACATTAAGGGACAATTTAGCACGGCCAATCCACCTTAACCTGTACATATTTGGACACTAAGGGACAATGTAGCATAGCCAATCCACCGAACCAGCACATCGTTGGACACGAAGGGACAATTTAGCACAGCCAATCCACCGAACCTGCACATCTTTGGTCACGAAGGGACAATTTAGCATGTCCAATCCACCTAACCTGCACATCTTTGGACACTAAGGGACAATTTAGTACGGCCAATCCACCCTAACCTACACATCTTTGGACACTAAGGGACAATTTGGCATGGCCAATCCACCTAACCTGCACATCTTTGGACACTAAGGGACAATTTAGCACGGCCAATGCACCCTAACCCGCACATCTTTGGACACTAAGGGACAATTTAGCATGGCCAATCCAACTAACCTACACATCTTTGGACAGTAAGGGGCAATTTAGCATGGCCAATCCACCTAACCTACACATCTTTGGACACTAAGGGACAATTTAGTATGGCCAACCACCCTAACCCGCACATCTTTGGACAAGAACGGGCAATTTAGCATTTCCAATCCACCCTAACCTGCACATCTTTGGACACGAAGGGACAATTTAGTACGGCCAATCCACCCTAACCAGAAGTTCTTTGGACACTAAGGGACAATTTAGCACGGCCAATCCACCTAACCTGCACATCTTTGGACACTAAGGGACAATTTGGCATGGCCAATGCACCCTAACCCGCACATCTTTGGACACTAAGGGACAATTTAGCATGGCCGATCCACCTAACCAGCACATCTTTGGACACTAAGGGACAATTTAGCATGGCCAATCCACCCTAACCTACACATCTTTGGTCACTAAGGGACAATTTAGCACGGCCAATCCACCCTAACCCGCATATCTTTGGACACTAAGGGACAATTTAGCATGGCCAATCCACCTAACCTGCACATCTTTGGACACTAAGGGACAATTTAGCACGGCCAATCCACCCTAACCCGCACATCTTTGGACACTAAGGGACAATTTAGCATGGCCAATCCACCTAACCCGCACATCTTTGGACACTAAGGGACAATTTAGCACGGCCAGTCCACCCTAACCTGCACATCTTTGGACACGAAGGGACAATTTAGCACGGCCAATCCACCATAACTTGTACATCTTTGGACATTAAGGGACAATTTAGCATGGCCAATCCACCTAACCTGCACATCTTTGGTCACTAAGGGACAATTTAGCATGGCCAATCCACTTAACCTACACATCTTTGGACAAGAAGGGACAATTTAGCACGGCCAATCCACCTAACTTGCACATCTTTGGACACTAAGGGACAATTCAGCATGGCCAATCCAGCCTAACCTACACATCTTTGGACACTAAGGGACAATTTAGCATGGCCAATCCACCTAACCTACACATCTTTGGACACTAAGGGACAATTTAGCACGGCCAGTCCACCCTAACCTGCACATCTTTGGACACTAAGGGACAATTTAGCACGGCCAATCCACGATAACTTGTACATCTTTGGACATTGAGGGACAATTTAGCATGGCCAATCCACCTAACCGGCACATCTTTGGTCACTAAGGGACAATTTAGCATGGCCAATCCACCGAACCTACACATCTTTGGACACTAAGGGACAATTTAGCACGGCCAATCCACCTAACCTGCACATCTTTGGACACTAAGGGACAATTTAGCATGGCCAATCCACCCTAACCTACACATCTTTGGACACTAAGGGACAATTTACCATGGCCAATCCACCTAACCTACACATCTTTGGACACTAAGGGACAATTTAGCATGGCCAATCCACCCCAACCTGCACATCTTTGGACACTAAGGGACAATTTAGCATGGCCAATGCACCCTAACCTGCACATCTTTGGACACTAAGGGACAATTTAGCATGGCCAGTCCACCCAAACGTGCACATCTTTGGACATTAAGGGACAATTTAGCACGGCCTATCCACCTTAACCTGTACATATTTGGACACTAAGGGACAATGAAGCATAGCCAATGCACCGAACCAGCACATCGTTGGACACGAAGGGACAATTTAGCACAGCCAATCCACCGAACCTGCACATCTTTGGTCACGAAGGGACAATTTAGCATGTCCACTCCACCTAACCTGCACATCTTTGGACACTAAGGGACAATTTAGTACGGCCAATCCACCCTAACCTACACATCTTTGGACACTAAGGGACAATTTGGCATGGCCAATCCACCTAACCTGCACATCTTTGGACACGAAGGGACAATTTAGCACGGCCAATGCACCCTAACCCGCACATCTTTGGACACTAAGGGACAATTTAGCATGGCCAATCCAACTAACCTACACATCTTTGGACAGTAAGGGGCAATTTAGCATGGCCAATCCACCTAACCTGCACATCCTTGGACACTAAGGGACAATTTAGTATGGCCAACCACCCTAACCCGCACATCTTTGGACAAGAAGGGGCAATTTAGCATTTCCAATCCACCCTAACCTGCACATCTTTGGACACGAAGGGACAATTTAGTACGGCCAATCCACCCTAACCAGCACATCTTTGGACACTAAGGGACAATTTAGCACGGCCAATCCACCTAACCTGCACATCTTTGGACACTAAGGGACAATTTGGCATGGCCAATGCACCCCAACCCGCACATCTTTGGACACTAAGGGACAATTTAGCATGGCCGATCCACCTAACCAGCACATCTTTGGACACTAAGGGACAATTTAGCATGGCCAATCCACCCTAACCTACACATCTTTGGTCACTAAGGGACAATTTAGCACGGCCAATCCACCCTAACCCGCATATCTTTGGACACTAAGGGACAATTTAGCATGGCCAATCCACCTAACCTGCACATCTTTGGACACTAAGGGACAATTTAGCACGGCCAATCCACCCTAACCCGCACATCTTTGGACACTAAGGGACAATTTAGCATGGCCAATCCACCTAACCCGCACATCTTTGGACACTAAGGGACAATTTAGCACGGCCAATCCACCTTAACCTGTACATCTTTGGACACTAAGGGACAATTTAGCTTAGCCAATCCACCTAACCTGCACATCTTTGGTCACTAAGGGACAATTTAGCACGGCCAATCCACCCTAACCTACACATCTTTGGTCACTAAGGGACAATTTAGCATGGACAATCCACCAAACCTACACATCTTTGGACACTAAGGGACAATTTAGCATGTCCAATCCACCTAACCTACACATCTTTGGACACTAAGGGACAATTTAGCATGGCCAATCCACCCTAACCTGCACATTTTGGGACACTAAGGGACAATTTAGCACGGCCAGTCCACCCAAACCTGCACATCTTTGGACTCTAAGGGACAATTTAGCACGGCCAATCCACCTTAACCTGTACATCTTTGGACACGAAGGGACAATTTAGCTTAGCCAATCCACCTAACCTGCGCATCCTTGGACACTAAGGTACAATTTGGCATGGCCAATGCACCCTAACCCGCACATCTTTGGACACTAAGGGACAATTTATCATGGCCGATCCACCTAACCAGCACATCTTTGGACACTAAGGGACAATTTAGCATGGCCAATCCACCCTAACCTACACATCTTTGGTCACTAAGGGACAATTTAGCATGGCCAATCCCCCCTAACCTACACATCTTTGGTCACTTAGGGACAATTTAGCATGGCCAATCCACCCTAACCTGCACATCTTTGGACACAAAGGGGCAATTTAGCATGGCCAATCCACCTAACCGACACATCTTTGGAAACTAAGGGATAATTTAGCATGGCCAATCCACCTATCCTGCAGATCTTTGGACACTAAGGGACAATTTAGCATGGCCAATCCAACTAACCTACACATCTTTGGAAACTAATGGGCAATATAGCATGGCCAATCCACCATAACCCGCACATCTTTGGACACTAAGGGGCAATATAGCATTTCCAATCCACCCGAACCTGCACATCTTTGGACATTAAGGGACAATTTAGCATGGCCAATCCACCCTAACCCGCACATCTTTGGACACTAAGGGACAATTTAGTACGGCCAATCCACCCTAACCAGCACATCTTTGGATACTAAGGGAAAATTTAGCACGGCCAATCCACCCTACCCGCACATCTTTGGACACTAAGGGACAATTTAGCACGGCCAATCCACCTAACCTGCACATCTTTGGACACTAAGGGACAATTTAGAACGGCCAATCCACCCTAACCTGCACATCCTTGGACACTAAGGGACAATTTGGCATGGCCAATCCACCTAACCTGCACATCTTTGGACACTAAGGGACAATTTAGCACGGCCAATGCACCCTAACCCGCACATCTTTGGACACTAAGGGACAATTTAGCATGGCCAATCCAACTAACCGACACATCTTTGGACACGAAGGGGCAATTTAGCATGGCCAATCCACCTAACCTACACATCTTTGGACACTAAGGGGCAATTTAGCATGGCCAATCCACCTAACCTACACATCTTCGGACATTAAGGGACAATTTAGCATGGCCAATACACCCTAACGTGCACATCTTTGGACACTAAGGGACAATTTCTCAAGGCCGATCCACCTAACCAGCACATCTTTGGACACTAAGGGACAATTTTGTACGGCCAATCCACCCTAACCAGCACATCTTTGGGCACTAAGGGACAATTTAGCACGGCCAATCCACCTAACCTGCACATCTTTGGACACTAAGGGACAATTTAGCACGGCCAATCCACCCAAACCCGCACATCTTTGGACACTAAGGGACAATTTAGCACGGCCAATCCACCTAACCTGCACATCTTTGGACACTAAGGGACAATTTAGCACGGCCAATCCACCCTATCCCGCACATCTTTGGACACTAAGGGACAATTTAGCATGGCCAATCCACCTAACCTGCACATCTTTGGTCACTAAGGGACAATTTAGCACGGCCAATCCACCCTAACCCGCATATCTTTGGACACGAAGGGACAATTTAGCATGGCCAATCCACCTAACCTACACATCTTTGGACATTAAGGGACAATTTAGCATGGCCAATTCACCCTAACGTGCACATCTTTGGACACTAAGGGACAATTTAGCACGGCCAATCCACCCTAACCCGCACATCTTTGGACACTAAGGGACAATTTAGCATGGCCAATCCACCCTAACCTACACATCTTTGGTCACTAAGGGACAATTTAGCATGGCCAATCCACCCTAACCTACACATCTTTGGTCACTAAGGGACAATTTAGCATGGCCAATCCACCCTAACCTGCACATCTTTGGACACAAAGGGGCAATTTAGCATGGCCAATCCACCTAACCGACACATCTTTGGAAACTAAGGGATAATTTAGCATGGCCAATCCACCTATCCTGCACATCTTTGGACACTAAGGGACAATTTAGCATGGCCAATCCAACTAACCTACACATCTTTGGAAACTAATGGGCAATATAGCATGGCCAATCCACCATAACCCGCACATCTTTGGACACTAAGGGGCAATATAGCATTTCCAATCCACCCGAACCTGCACATCTTTGGACATTAAGGGACAATTTAGCATGGCCAATCCACCCTAACCCGCACATCTTTGGACACTAAGGGACAATTTAGTACGGCCAATCCACCCTAACCAGCACATCTTTGGATACTAAGGGAAAATTTAGCACGGCCAATCCACCCTACCCGCACATCTTTGGACACTAAGGGACAATTTAGCACGGCCAATCCACCTAACCTGCACATCTTTGGACACTAAGGGACAATTTAGAACGGCCAATCCACCCTAACCTGCACATCCTTGGACACTAAGGGACAATTTGGCATGGCCAATCCACCTAACCTGCACATCTTTGGACACTAAGGGACAATTTAGCACGGCCAATGCACCCTAACCCGCACATCTTTGGACACTAAGGGACAATTTAGCATGGCCAATCCAACTAACCGACACATCTTTGGACACGAAGGGGCAATTTAGCATGGCCAATCCACCTAACCTACACATCTTTGGACACTAAGGGGCAATTTAGCATGGCCAATCCACCTAACCTACACATCTTTGGACATTAAGGGACAATTTAGCATGGCCAATACACCCTAACGTGCACATCTTTGGACACTAAGGGACAATTTCTCATGGCCGATCCGCCTAACCAGCACATCTTTGGACACTAAGGGACAATTTAGTACGGCCAATCCACCCTAACCAGCACATCTTTGGACACTAAGGGACAATTTAGCACGGCCAATCCACCTAACCTGCACATCTTTGGACACTAAGGGACAATTTAGCACGGCCAATCCACCCTAACCCGCACATCTTTGGACACTAAGGGACAATTTAGCACGGCCAATCCACCTAACCTGCACATCTTTGGACACTAAGGGACAATTTAGCACGGCCAATCCACCCTAACCCGCACATCTTTGGACACTAAGGGACAATTTAGCATGGCCAATCCACCTAACCTGCACATCTTTGGTCACTAAGGGACAATTTAGCACGGCCAATCCACCCTAACCCGCATATCTTTGGACACGAAGGGACAATTTAGCATGGCCAATCCACCTAACCTACACATCTTTGGACATTAAGGGACAATTTAGCATGGCCAATTCACCCTAACGTGCACATCTTTGGACACTAAGGGACAATTTATCATGGCCGATCCACCTAACCAGCACATCTTTGGACACTAAGGGGCAATTTAGCACGGCCAATCCACCCTAATCCGGACATCTTTGGACACTAAGGGACAATTTAGCACGGCCAATCCACCTAACCTGCACATCTTTGGACACTAAGGGACAATTTAGCACGGCCAATCCACCCTAACCCGCACATCTTTGGACACTAAGGGACAATTTAGCATGGCCAATCCACCTAACCTGCACATCTTTGGTCACTAAGGGACAATTTAGCACGGCCAATCCACCCTAACCCGCATATCTTTGGACACGAAGGGACAATTTAGCATGGCCAATCCACCTAAACTGCACATCTTTGGACACTAAAGGACAATTTAGCACGGCCAATCCACCCTAACCCGCACATCTTTGGACACTATGGGACAATTTAGCATGGCCAATCCACCTAACCCGCACATCTTTGGACACTAAGGGACAATTTAGCACGGCCAATCCACCTTAACCTGTACATCTTTGGACACTAAGGGACAATTTAGCTTAGCCAATCCACCTAACCTGCACATCTTTGGTCACTAAGGGACAATTTAGCACGGCCAATCCACCCTAACCTACACATCTTTGGTCACTAAGGGACAATTTAGCATGGCCAATCCACCAAACCTACACATCTTTGGACACTAAGGGACAATTTAGCATGGCCAATCCACCTAACCTACACATCTTTGGACACTAAGGGACAATTTAGCATGGCCAATCCACCCTAACCTGCACATTTTGGGACACTAAGGGACAAGTTAGCACGGCCAGTCCACCCTAACCTGCACATCTTTGGACTCTAAGGGACAATTTAGCAAGGCCAATCCACCTTAACCTGTACATCTTTGGACACTAAGGGACAATTTAGCTTAGCCAATCCACCCTAACCTGCGCTTCCTTGGACACTAAGGGACAATTTGGCATGGGCAATGCACCCTCACCCGCACATCTTTGGACACTAAGGGACAATTTATCATGGCCGATCCACCTAACCAGCACATCTTTGGACACTAAGGGACAATTTAGCTTAGCCAATCCACCCTAACCTACACATCTTTGGTCACTAAGGGAGAATTTAGCATGGCCAATCTACCATAACCTACACATCTTTGGTCACTAAGGGACAATTTAGCATGGCCAATCCACCCTAACCTGCACATCTTTGGACACTAAGGGGCAATTTAGCATGGCCAATCCACCTAACCGACACATCTTTGGAAACTAAGGGATAATTTAGCATGGCCAATCCACGTATCCTGCACATCTGTGGACACTAAGGGACAATTTAGCATGGCCAATCCAACTAACCTACACATCTTTGGACACTAATGGGCAATATAGCATGGCCAATCCACCATAACCCGCACATCTTTGGACACTAAGGGGCAATTTAGCATTTCCAATCCACCCTAACCAGCACATCTTTGGATACTAAGCGACAATTTAGCACGGCCAATCCACCCTAACCCGCACATCTTTGGACACTAAGGGACAATTTAGCACGGCCAATCCACCTAACCTGCACATCTTTGGACACTAAGGGACAACTTAGTACGGCCAATCCACCCTAACCTGCACATCCTTGCACACGAAGGGACAATTTGGCATGGCCAATCCACCTAACCTGCACATCTTTGGACACTAAGGGACAATTTAGCACGGCCAATGCACCCTAACACGCACAGCTTTGGACACTAAGGAACAATTTAGCATGGCCAATCCAACTAACCGACACATCTTTGGACACTAAGGGGCAATTTAGCATGGCCAATCCACCCTAACCTACACATCTTTGGAGACTAAGGGGCAATTTAGCATGGCCAATCCACCTAACCTACATATCTTTGGACATTAAGGGACAATTTAGCATGGCCAATCCACCCTAACCCGCACATCTTTGGACACTAAGGGACAATTTAGCACGGCCAATCCACCTAACCCGCACATCTTTGGACACTAAGTAACAATTTAGCACGGCCAATCCACCTTAACCTGTACATCTTTGGACACTAAGGGACAATTTAGCTTAGCCAATCCACCTAACCTGCACATCTTTGGTCACTAAGGGACAATTTAGCACGGCCAATCCACCCTAACCTACACATCTTTGGTCACTAAGGGACAATTTAGCATGGCCAATCCACCAAACCTACACATCTTTGGACACTAAGGGACAATTTAGCATGGCCAATCCACCTAACCTACACATCTTTGGACACTAAGGGACAATTTAGCATGGCCAATCCACCCTAACATGCACATCTTGGGACACTAAGGGACAATTTAGCACGGCCAGTCCACCCTAACCTGCACATCTTTGGACACTAAGGGACAATGTAGCACGGCCAATCCACCTTAACCTGTACATCTTTGGACATTAAGGGACAATTTAGCTTAGCCAATCCACCTAACCTGCACATCTTTGGTCACTAAGGTACAATTTAGCATGGCCAATCCACCTAACCTACACATCTTTGGACACTAAGGGACAATTTAGCACGGCCAATCCACCCTAACCTGCACATCTTTGGACACTAAGGGACAATTTAGCACGGCCAATCCACCTAAGCTGCACATCTTTGGACACTAAGGGACAATTTAGTACGGCCAATCCACCCTCACCTGCACATCCCTGGACACTAAGGGACAATTTGGCATGGCCAATGCACCCTAACCCGCACATCTTTGGACACCAAGGGACAATTTAGCATGGCCGATCCACCTAACCTGCACATCTTTGGACACTAAGGGGCAATTTAGCATGGTTAATCCACCCTAACACGCACATCTTTGGACACTAAGGGACAATTTAGCATGGCCAATCCACCCTAACCTGCACATCTTTGGACACTAAGGGACAATTTAGCATGGCCAATCCACCTAACCTGCACATGTTTGGTCACTAAGGGACATTTTAGCATGGCCAATCCACCTAACCTACACATCTTTGGACACTAAGGGGCAATTTAGCATGGCCAATCCACCGTAACCTTCACATCTTTGGACACTAAGGGACAATTTAGCACGGCCAATCCACCTTAACCTGTACATCTTTGGACACTAAGGGACAATTTAGCTTAGCCAATCCACCTATCCTGCACATCTTTGGTCACTAAGGGACAATTGAGCATAAGACCATAAGACATAGGAGCGGAAGTAAGGCCATTCGGCCCATCGAGTCCACTCCACCATTCAATCATGGTTGATTTCAACTCCATTTACCCGCTCTCTCCCCATAGCCCTTAATTCCTCGAGAAATCAAGAATTTATCAATTTCTGTCTTGAAGACGCTCAACGTCTCGGCCTCCACAGCCCTCTGTGGCAATGAATTCCACAGACCCACCACTCTCTGGCTGAAGAAATTTCTCCTCATCTCTGTTCTAAAGTGACTCCCTTTTATTCGAAGGCTGTGCCCCCGCGTCCTAGTCTCCCCTGTTAATGGAAACAACTTCCCTACGTCCATCCTATCTAAGCCGTTCATGATCTTGTAAGTTTCTATCAGATCTCCCCTCAACCTCCTAAACTCCAATGAATATAATCCCACGATCCTCAGACGTTCATCGTATGTCAGGCCTACCATTCCTGGGATCATCCGTGTGAATCTCCGCTGGACCCGCTCCAGTGCCAGTATGTCCTTCCTGAGGTGTGGGGCCCAAAATTGCTCACAGTACTCCAAATGGGGCCTAACCAGTGCTTTATAAAGCCTCAGAAGTACATCCCTGCTTTTGTATTCCAAGCCTCTTGAGATAAATGACAACATTACATTTGCTTTCTTAATTACGGACTCAACCTGCAAGTTTACCTTTAGAGAATCCTGGACTAGGACTCCCAAGTCCCTTTGCACTTTAGCATTATGAATTTTGTCACCGTTTAGAAAATAGTCCATGCCTCTATTCTTTTTTCCAAAGTGTACGACCTCGCACTTGCCCACGTTGAATTTCATCAGCCACTTCTTGGACCACTCTCCTAAACTGTCTAAATCTTTCTGCAGCCTCCCCACCTCCTCAATACTACCTGCCCCTCCACCTATCTTTGTATCATCGGCAAACTTGGCCAGAATGCTCCCAGTCCTGTCATCTAGATCGTTAATATATAAAGAGAACAGCTGTGGCCCCAACACTGAACCCTGCGGGACACCACTTGTCACCGGTTGCCATTCTGAGAAAGAACCTTTTATCCCAACTCTCTGCCTTCTGTCTGACAGCCAATCGTCAATCCATGTTAGTACCTTGCCTCGAATACCATGGGCCCTTATTTTACTCAGCAGTCTCCCGTGAGGCACCTTGTCAAAGGCCTTTTGGAAGTCAAGATAGATAACATCCATTGGCTCTCCTTGGTCTAACCTATTTGTTATCTCTTCAAAGAACTCTAACAGGTTTGTCAGGCACGACCTCCCCTTACTAAATCCATGCTGACTTGTCTTAATCCGACCCTGCACTTCCAAGAATTTAGAAATCTCATCCTTAACGATGGTTTCTAGAATTTTGCCAACAACTGAGGTTAGGCTAATTGGCCTATAATTTTCCATCTTTTTTCTTGTTCCCTTCTTGAACAGTGGGGTTACAACAGCGATTTTCCAATCCTCTGGGACTTTCCCTGACTCCAGTGACTTTTGAAAGATCATAACTAACGCCTCCACTATTTCTTCAGCTATCTCCTTTAGAACTCTAGGATGGAGCCCATCTGGGCCCGGAGATTTATCAATTTTCAGACCTTTTAGTTTCTCTAGCACTTTCTCCTTTGTGATGGCAACCATATTCAACTCTGCCCCCTGACTTTCCTGAATTGTTGGGATATTACTCATGTCTTCTACTGTGAAGACTGACGCAAAGTACTTATTAAGTTCCTCAGCTATTTCCTTGTCTCCCATCACTAGATTACCAGCGTCATTTTGGAGCGGCCCAATGTCTACTTTTGCCTCCCGTTTGTTTTTAATGTATTTAAAGAAACTTTTACTATCATTCCTAATGTTACTGGCTAGCCTACCTTCATATTTGATCCTCTCCTTCCTTATTTCTCTCTTTGTTATCCTCTGTTTGTTTTTATAGCCTTCCCAATCTTCTGACTTCCCACTACTCTTTGCCACATTATAGGCTCTCTCTTTTGCCTTGATGCATTCCCTGACTTCCTTTGTCAGCCATGGCTGCCTAATCCCCCCTCTGATAACCTTTCTTTTGTTTGGGATGAACCTCTGCACTGTGTCCTCAATTACTCCCAGAAACTCCTGCCATTGCTGTTCTACTGTCTTTCCCATTAGGCTCTGCTTCCAGTCGATTTTTGTCAGTTCCTCCCTCATGCGCCTGTAATTACCTTTATTTAACTGTAGAACCTTCACATCTGATTCTGCCTTCCTTCTTTCAAATTGCAGACTGAATTCTACCATATTATGATCACTGCTTCCTAAGTGTTCCCTTACTTTAAGATCTTTTATCACGTCTGGCTCATTACATAACACTAAGTCCAGAATAGCCTGTTCCCTCGTGGGCTCCATCACAAGCTGTTCCAAAAAGCCATCCTGTAAACATTCAATGAATTCCCTTTCTTTGGGTCCACTGGCAACATTATTTACCCAGTCCACCTGCATATTGAAATCCCCCATGATCACTGTGACCTTGCCTTTCTGACATGCCCTTTCTATTTCGTGGTGCATTTTGTGCCCCTGGTCCTGACCACTGTCAGGAGGCCTGTACATAACTCCCATTATGGTTTTTTTGCCTTTGTGGTTCCTCAACTCTACCCACACAGACTCCACATCGTCTGACCCTATGTCGTTTAGTGCTATTGATTTAATTTCATTTCTAATTAACAAGGCAACCCCGCCCCCTCTACCCACCCCTCTGTCTTTTCGATAGGTTGTGAATCCCTGGATGTTTAACTGCCAGTCCTGAACCCCCTGCAACCACGTCTCTGTGATGCCTACCACATCATACCTGCCAGTCACAATCTGGGCCACAAGCTCATCTATCTTGTTCCGAACACTGCGGACACTGCGGGCATGGCCGATCCAACTAACCTGCACATCGTTGGACACAAAGGGGCAATTTAGCATGGCCAATCCACCCTAACCCGCACATCTTTGGACACTAAGGGGCAATTTAGCATGGCCAATCCACCCTAACCCGCACATCTTTGGACACGAAGGGACAATTGAGCATGGCCAATCCACCCTAACCCGCACATCTTTGTACACTAAGGGACAATTTCGCATGGCCAATCCATCCTAATCCGCACATCTTTGGACACTAAGGGACAATTTAGCACAGCCAATCCACCCTAACCCGCACACCTTTGGACACTAAGGGACAAACTAGCATGGCCAATCCACCTAACCTGCACATCTTTGGTCACATAGGGACAATTTAGCAAGGCCAATCCACCCTAACCTACACATCTTTGGTCACGAAGGGACAATTTAGCATGGCCAATCCACCGAACCTACACATCTTTGGACACTAAGGGACAATTTAGCATGGCCAATCCACCCGAACCTGCACATCTTTGGACACTAAGGGACAATTTAGCACGGCCACTCCACCCTAACCTGCACATCTTTGGACACTAAGGGACAATTTAGCTGAGCCAATCCACCTCACCTGCACATCTTTGGTCACTAAGGGACAATTTAGCATGGGCAATCCACCTAACCTGCACATCATTGGTCACGAAGGGACAATTTAGCACGGCAAATCCACCTTAACCCGCATATCTTTGGACATTAAGGGACAATTTAGCATGGCCAATCCACCTAAACTGCACATCTTTGGACACTAAGGGACAATTTAGCACGGCCAATCCACCCTAACCCGCACATCTTTGGACACTAAGGGACAATTTAGCATGGCCAATCCACCTAACCTACACATCTTTGGACACTAAGGGGCAATTTAGCATGGCCAATCCACCTAACCTACACATCTTTGGACATTAAGGGACAATTTAGCATGGCCAATACACCCTCACCCGCACATCTTTGGACAATAAGGGGCAATTTAGAATTTCCAATCCACCCTAACCTGCACATCTTTGGACACGAAGGGACAATTTAGTGCGGCCAATCCACCCTAACCAGCACATCTTTGGACACTAAGGGACAATTTAGCACGGCCAATCCACCTAACCTGCACATCTTTGGACACTCAGGGACAATTTAGCACGGCCAATGCACCCTAACCCGCACATCTTTGGACACTAAGGGACAATTTAGCACGGCCAATCCACCTAACCTGCACATCTTTGGACACTAAGGGACAATTTAGCACGGCCAATCCACCCTCACCCGCACATCTTTGGACACTAAGGGACAATTTAGCATGGCCAATACACCTAACCTGCACATCTTTGGTCACTAAGGGACAATTTAGCACGGGCAATCCACCCTAACCCGCATATCTTTGGACATTAAGGGACAATTTAGCATGGCCAATCCACCGAAACTGCACATCTTTGGACACTAAAGGACAATTTAGCACGGCCAATCCACCCTAACCCGCACATCTTTGGACACTAAGTGACAATTTAGCATGGCCAATCCACCTAATCCACACATCTTTGGACACTAAGGGACAATTTAGCACGGCCAATCCACCTTCACCTGTACATCTTTGGACACTAAGGGACAATTTAGCTTAGCCAATCCACCTAACCTGCACATCTTTGGTCACTAAGGGACAATTTAGCACGGCCAATCCACCCTAACCTACACATCTTTGGTCACTAAGGGACAATTTAGCATGGCCAATCCACCTACCCTACACATCTTTGGACACTAAGGGACAATTTAGCATGGCCAATCCACCCTAACCTGCACATTTTGGGACACTAAGGGACAAGTTAGCACGGCCAGTTCACCCTTACCTGCACATCTTTGGACTCTAAGGGACAATTTAGCACGGCCAATCCACCTTAACCTGTACATCTTTGGACACTAAGGGACAATTTAGCTTGGCCAATCCACCCTAACCTGCGCATCCTTGGACACTAAGGGACAATTTGGCATGGGCAATGCACCCTAACCCGCACATCTTTGGACACTAAGGGACAATTTATCATGGCCGATCCACCAAACCAGCACATCTTTGGACACTAAGGGACAATTTAGCATGGCCAATCCACCCTAACCTACACATCTTTGATCACTAAGGGACAATTTAGCATGGCCAATCTACCATAACCTACACATCTTTGGTCACTAAGGGACAATTTAGCATGGCCAATCCACCCTAACCTGAACATCTTTGGACACTAAGGGGCAATTTAGCATGGCCAATCCACCTAACCGACACATCTTTGGAAACTAAGGGATAATTTAGCATGGCCAATCCACCTATCCTGCACATCTTTGGACACTAAGGGACAATTTAGCATGGCCAATCCAACTAACCTACACATCTTTGGACACTAATGGGCAATATAGCATGGCCAATCCACCATAACCCGCACATCTTTGGACACGAAGGGACAATTTAGCATGGCCAATCCACCCTAACCCGCACATCTTTGGACACTAAGGGACAATTTATTACGGACAATCCACCCTAACCAGCACATCTTTGGATACTAAGGGACAATTTAGCACGGCCAATCCACCCTAACCCGCACATCTTTGGACACTAAGGGACAATTTAGCACGGCCAATCCACCTAACCTGCACATCTTTGGACACTAAGGGACAATTTAGTACGGCCAATCCACCCTAACCTGCACATCGTTGGACACGAAGGGACAATTTGGCATGGCCAATCCACCTAACCTGCACATCTTTGGACACTAAGGGACAATTTAGCACGGCCAATGCACCCTAACCCGCACATCTTTGGACACTAAGGTACAATTTAGCATGGCCAATCCAACTAACCGACAAATCTTTGGAGAATAAGGGGCAATTTAGCATGGCCAATCCACCCTAACCTACACATCTTTGGTCACTAAGGGACAATTTAGCATGGCCAATCCACCCTAACCTGCACATCTTTGGACACTAAGGGGCAATTTAGCATGGCCAATCCACCTAACCGACACATCTTTGGAAACTAAGGGATAATTTAGCATGGCCAATCCACCTATCCTGCACATCTTTGGACACTAAGGGACAATTTAGCATGGCCAATCCAACTAACCTACACATCTTTGGACACTAAGGGGCAATATAGCACGGCCAATGCACCCTAACCCGCACATCTTTGGACACTAAGGTACAATTTAGCATGGCCAATCCAACTAACCGACAAATCTTTGGAGAATAAGGGGCAATTTAGCATGGCCAATCCACCCTAACCTGCACATCTTTGGACACTAAGGGACAATTTAGCACGGCCAATCCACCTAACCTGCACATCTTTGGACACTAAGGGACAATTTAGTACGGCCAATCCACCCTAACCTGCACATCGTTGGACACGAAGGGACAATTTGGCATGGCCAATCCACCTAACCTGCACATCTTTGGACACTAAGGGACAATTTAGCACGGCCAATGCACCCTAACCCGCACATCTTTGGACACTAAGGTACAATTTAGCATGGCCAATCCAACTAACCGACAAATCTTTGGAGAATAAGGGGCAATTTAGCATGGCCAATCCACCCTAACCTACACATCTTTGGTCACTAAGGGACAATTTAGCATGGCCAATCCACCCTAACCTGCACATCTTTGGACACTAAGGGGCAATTTAGCATGGCCAATCCAACTAACCTACACATCTTTGGACACTAAGGGGCAATATAGCATGGCCAATCCACCCTAACCCGCACATCTTTGGACACTAAGGGGCAATTTAGCATTTCCAATCCACCCTAACCTGCACATCTTTGGACATTAAGGGACAATTTAGCATGGCCAATCCACCCTAACCCGCACATCTTTGGACACTAAGGGACAATTTAGCATGGCTAATCCGCCTAACCTGAACATCTTTGGACACTAAAGGACAATTTAGCACGGCCAATCCACCCTAACCCGCACATCTTTTGACACTATGGGACACTTTAGCATGGCCAATCCACCTAACCCGCATATCTTTGGACACTAAGGGACAATTTCGCACGCCCAATCCACCTTAACCTGTCCATCTTTGGACACTAAGGGACAATTTAGCTTAGCCAATCCACCTAACCTGCACATCTTTGGTCACTAAGGGACAATTTAGCACGGCCAATCCACCCTAACCTACACATCTTTGGTCACTAAGGGACAATTTAGCATGGCCAATCCACCAAACCTACACATCTTTGGACACTAAGGGACAATTTAGCATGGCCAATCCACCTAACCTACACATCTTTGGACACTAAGGGACAATTTAGCATGGCCAATCCACCCTAACCTGCACATCTTGGGACACTAAGGGACAATTTAGCACGGCCAGTCCACCCTAACCTGCACATCTTTGGACACTAAGGGACAATTTAGCACGGCCAATTCACCTTAACCTGTACATCTTTGGACACTAAGGGACAATTTAGCTTAGCCAATCCACCTAACCTGCACATCTTTGGTCACTAAGGGAAAATTTAGCATGGCCAATCCACCCTAACCTGCACATCTTGGGACACTAAGGGACAATTTAGCACGGCCAGTCCACCCTAACCTGCACATCTTTGGACAGTAAGGGACAATTTAGCACGGCCAATCCACCTTAACCTGTACATCTTTGGACACTAAGGGACAATTTAGCTTAGCCAATCCACCTAACCTGCACATCTTTGGTCACTAAGGGACAATTTAGCATGGCCAAGCCACCCTAACCTACACATCTTTGGTCACTAAGCGACAATTTAGCATGGCCAATCCACCTAACCTACACATCTTTGGACACTAAGGGACAATTTAGCAAGGCCAATCCACCCTAACCTACACATCTTTGGTCACGAAGGGACAATTTAGCATGGCCAATCCACCTAACCTACACATCTTTGGACACTAAGGGACAATTTAGCATGGCCAATCCACCCGAACCTGCACATCTTTGGACACTAAGGGACAATTTAGCACGGCCAGTCCACCCGAACCTGCACATCTGTGGACACTAAGGGACAATTTAGCATGGCCAATCCACCCTAACCTGCACAACTTTGGACACTAAGGGACAATTTAGCACGGCCAATCCACCCTAACCCGCACATCTTTGGACACAAAGGGACAATTTAGCACCGCCAATGCACCTAACATGCACATCTTTGGACACTAAGGGACAATTTAGCACGGCCAATCCACCCTAGCCCGCACACCTTTGGACACTAAGGGACAATTTAGCATGGCCAATCCACCTAACCTGCACATCTTTGGTCACTAAGGGACAATTTAGCACGACCAATCCACCCTTACCCGCATATCTGTGGACACTAAGGGACAATTTAGCATGGCTAATCCGCCTAACCTGAACATCTTTGGACACTAAAGGACAATTTAGCACGGCCAATCCACCCTAACCCGCACATCTTTTGACACTATGGGACAATTTAGCATGGCCAATACACCTAACCCGCACATCTTTGGACACTAAGGGACAATTTAGCACGGCCAATCCACCTTAACCTGTCCATCTTTGGACACTAAGGGACAATTTAGCTTAGCCAATCCACCTAACCTGCACATCTTTGGTCACTAAGGGACAATTTAGCACGGCCAATCCACCCTAACCTACACATCTTTGGTCACTAAGGGACAATTTAGCATGGCCAATCCACCAAACCTGCACATCTTGGGACACTAAGGGACAATTTAGCACGGCCAGTCCACCCTAACCTGCACATCTTTGGACACTAAGGGACAATTTAGCACGGCCAATTCACCTTAACCTGTACATCTTTGGACACTAAGGGACAATTTAGCTTAGCCAATCCACCGAACCTGCACATCTTTGGTCACTAAGGGAAAATTTAGCATGGCCAATCCACCCTAACCTGCACATCTTGGGACACTAAGGGACAATTTAGCACGGCCAGTCCACCCTAACCTGCACATCTTTGGACACTAAGGGACAATTTAGCAAGGCCAATCCACCTTAACCTGTACATCTTTGGACACTAAGGGACAATTTAGCTTAGCCAATCCACCTAACCTGCACATCTTTGGTCACTAAGGGACAATTTAGCATGGCCAATCCACCCTAACCTACACATCTTTGGTCACTAAGGGACAATTTAGCGTGGCCAATCCACCTAACCTACACATCTTTGGACACTAAGGGACAATTTAGCAAGGCCAATCCACCCTAACCTACACATCTTTGGTCACGAAGGGACAATTTAGCATGGCCAATCCACCTAACCTACACATCTTTGGACACTAAGGGACAATTTAGCATGGCCAATCCACCCGAACCTGCACATCTTTGGACACTAAGGGACAATTTAGCACGGCCAGTCCACCCTAACCTGCACATCTTTGGACACTAAGGGACAATTTAGCATGGCCAATCCACCCTAACCTGCACAACTTTGGACACTAAGGGACAATTTAGCATGGCCAATCCACCCAACGTGCACATCTTTGGACACTAAGGGACAATTTAGCACGGCCAATCTACCATCCTACACATCTTTGGACACTAAGGGACAATTTAGCACGGCCAATCCACCTAACCTGCACATCTTTGGACAATAAGGGACAGTTTAGTGCGGCCAATCCATCCGAACCTGCACATCTTTGGACACTAAGGGACAATTTAGCATCGCCAATCCACCCTAAGCTCCACATCTTTGCACACTAAGGGACAATTTAGCACGGCCAGTCCACCCTAACCTACACATCTTTGGACACCAAGGGAAAATTTAGCACGGCCAATCCGCCCTAACCTGCACATCTTTGGTCACTAAGGGACAATTTAGTATGGCCAATCCACCCTAACCTACACATCTTTGGTCACTAAGGGCCAATTTAGCATGGCCAATCCACCTAACCTTCACATCTTTGGACACGAAGGGACAATTTAGCATGGCCAATCCACCCTAACCTGCACATCTTTGCACACTAAGGGACAATTTAGCACGGCCAATCCACCCTAACCTGCACATCTTCGGACACTAAGGGACAATTTAGCATGGCCAATCCACCCTAACCTGCACATCTTTGGACACTAAGGGACAATTTAGCATGGCCAATCCACCCAACGTGCACATCTTTGGACACTAAGGGACAATTATGCACGGCCAATCTACCATCCTACACATCTTTGGACACTAAGGGACAATTTAGCACGGCCAATCCACCTAACCTGCACATCTTTGGGCACTAAGGGACAGTTTAGTGCGGCCAATCCACCCTAACCTGCACATCTTTGGACACTAAGGGACAATTTAGCATCGCCAATCCACCCTAAGCTACACATCTTTGGACACTAAGGGACAATTTAGCACGGCCAGTCCACCCTAACCTACACATCTTTGGACACCAAGGGAAAATTTAGCACGGCCAATCCGCCCTAACCTGCACATCTTTGGACACTAAGGGGCAATTTAGCATGGCCAATCCACCCTAACCCGCACATCTTTGGTCACTAAGTCACAATTTAGCATGGCCAATCCACCCTAACCTACACATCTTTGGTCACGAAGGGACAATTTAGCATGGCCTATCCACCTAACCTACACATCTTTGGACACTAAGGGACAATTTATCATGGCCTATCCACCTAACCTGCACATCTTTGGTCACTAAGGGACAATTTAGCATGGCCAATCCACCCTAACCTACACATCTTTGGTCACTAAGGGACAATTTAGCATGGCCTATCCACCTAACCTACACATCTTTGGACACTAAGGGACAATTTAGCATGGCCAATCCACCTAACCTGCACATCTTTGGAGACTAAGGGACAATTTAGCATGATCAATCCACCTAACCTGCACATCTTTGGACACTAAGGGGCAATTTAGCATGGCCAATCCACCCTAACCCGCACATCTTTGGACACTAAGGGGCAATTTAGCATGGCCAATCCACCCTAACCTGCACATCGTTGGACACGAAGGGACAATTTAGCATGGCCAATCCACCCTAACCCGCACATCTTTGGACACTAAGGGACAATTTAGCACGGCCAATCCACCCTAACCCGCACATCTTTGAACACTGAGGGACAATTTACCATGGCCAATTCACCCTAACCCGCACATCTTTGGACACTAAGGGGCAATTTAGCATGGCCAATCCACACTAACCCGCACATCTTTAGACACTAAGGGACAATTTAGCACGGCCATCCACCCTAACCCGCACATCTTTGCACACTCACCGACAATTTAGCATGGCCAATCCACCCTAACCCGCACATCTTTGGACACTAAGGGACAATTTAGCATGGCCAATCCCCCCTAACCCGCACATCTTTGGACACTAAGGGACAATTTAGCACGGCCAATCCACCCTAACCTGCACATCTTTGGACACTAAGGGACATTTAGCATGGCCAATCCACCCTAACCTGCACATCTTTGGACACTAAGGGACAATTTAGCATGGCCAATCCAACTAATCTGCAGATATGCAAATAAAGAAGGTGATAAAGGAGGAGTGTAAGAAAAGGGATAACCAGCCGTGGATAACGAAGGAAATTAAGGAGAGTATTAAATTAAAGACCGATGCGTACAGAGAGGCCAAAAATAGTGGAGAATCGGAAGATTGAGAAAACGTTAAGAAACAACAAAGAACGACTAAGAAAGCGATAAAGAAAGGAAAGATAGGTTATGAAGCTAGGCTAGCTCTAAATATAAAAAATGATAGTAAAAGCTTTTACAAATATATAAATTGGAATAGAGTGGCTCGAGTGAATGTTGGACCCTTGGAGGACGAGAGGGGGGATTTCACAGTGGGAAATGAGGAAATGGCTGAAACTTTAAATAAGTTTTTTGTGTCGGTCTTCATGGTGGAAGACACAAATAGTTTTCGGAATATTAACGATAGAGGGTTGGTCGGAGGAGAGGTACTCAATACAATTAATGTTACCAGGGAGGCTGTGCTTGGTAGACTAACGGGACTGAAGGTGGACAAGTCCCCGGGCCCGGATGGAATGCATCCCAGGGTACTGAAAGAAATGTCAGAGGTAATAGCGGATGCGTCAGTTGTTATTTATCAAAATTCGTTGGATTCTGGTTAGTGCCGGCGGATTGGAAAACGGCTAATGTTACGCCGCTGTTTAAAAAAGGAAATTGACTAAAGGCGGGTAACTACAGGCCGGTTAGCTTAACATCAGTAGTTGGGAAAATGCTGGAATCCATCATTAAAGAAGAAATAGCAGGCCATCTGGGTAAGAATGGTTCTATTAAGCAGACGCAGCATGGATTCATGAGGGGAAAGTCGTGCTTGACGAACTTGTTGGATTTTTATGAAGATGTGACTAGTGCGGTTGACGGAGGGGAACCGGTGGATGCGGTGTTTTTGGATTTCCAAAAGGCGTTTGATAAGGTGCCTCACAAAAGGTTGCTGCAGAAGATTGGGTTGCACGGAGTTGGAGGTAGGGTGTTAGCGTGGATTGGGGATTGGCTATCCGACAGGAAGAAGAGAGTTGGAATAGTGCTTTTCTGGTTGGCGGATGGGAACTAGTGGCATGCCGCAGGGATCGGCACTGGGGCCTCAACTATTTACCATTTATATAGACGATCTGGAGGAGGGGACTGAGTGTAGGGTAACAAAGTTTGCAGACGACACAAAGATAAGTGGAGAAGTGAATCGTGTGGAGGGCGTAGAAGGTCTGCAGAGAGATTTGGACAGGCTGAGTGAGTGGGCGAGGATCTGGCAGATGGAGTATAACGTTGACAAATGCGAGGTTATTCACTTTGGAGGAAATAATAGCAAATTGGATTATTATCTAAATGGAAAAAAATTGCAACATGCTGCTGTGCAAAGGGACCTGGGGGTCCTTGTGCATGAGACGCAAAAACCCAGTCTGCAGGTGCAACAGGTAATCAAGAAGGCAAATGGGATGTTGGCCTATATCGCAAGGGAGATAGAATGTAAAAGCAGAGATGTCTTGCTGCATCTGTACAGGGCATTGGTGAGGCCGCAGCTGGAATACTGTGTGCAGTATTGGTCCCCTTATTTGCGGAAGGATATATTGGCATTGGAGGGAGTGCAGAGAAGGTTCACCAGGTTGATACCAGAGATGAGGGGTGTTGATTATGAGGACAGACTGAGCAGATTGGGTTTGTATTCTTTGGAATTTAGAAGGCTGAGGGGGGATCTTATTGAGACCTATAAGATAATGAAGGGGCTGGATAGGGTAGAGGTGGAGAGATTCTTTCCACTTGGAAAGGGATCTAGAACTAGACAGCACAGCCTCAAAATAAAGGGGGGTCAGTTTAGGACAGAGTTGAGGAGGAACTTCTTCTCTCAGAGGGTGGTGAATCTCTGGAATTCTCTGCCCACTGAAGTGGTCGAGGCTCCCTCGTTGAAGATGTTTAAATCACGGATAGATGGATTCCTGATCGGTAAGGGAATTAAGGGTTATGGGGATCAGGCGGGTAAGTGGAACTGATCCACTTCAGATCAGCCATGATCTTATTGAATGGCGGGGCAGGCTCGAGGGGCTAGATGGCCTACTCCTGCTCCTATTTCTTATGTTCTTATGTAAATCCCTCTCAGGCCCATAGCAACCCCCCCCCCCTCCCCGCCCCACCCTCTGCACTGCCCAAAGCCTCTTCAATCCCCCTCCAAATCCCTCTCAGCACCGTACCCCCCCCCCCCACTGCCCAAACCCTCTTCAATCCCCCTCCAAATCCCTCTCAGCCCCGTACCCCCCACCCCCCCGCCCAAATCCTCTTTAATTCCCCTCAAACAAACAAAAAGAACAAAGAACAAAGAACAGTACAGCACAGGAAACAGGCCCTTCGGCCCTCCAAGCCTGTGCCGCTCCTTGGTCCAACTAGAACAAACGTTTGTATCCCTCCATTCCCAAAATGCTCACGTGACTGTCCAGGTAAGTCTTAAACGATGCCAGCGTGCCTGCCTCCACCACCCTACCTGGCAGCGCATTCCAGGCCCCCACCACCCTCTGTGTAAAAAACATCCCTCTAATATCTGAGTTATACCTCGCCGCTCTCACCTTGAGCCCGTGACCCCTCGTGATCGTCACCTCCGACCTGGGAAAAAGCTTCCCACTGTTCCCCCTATCGATACCCATCATAATTTTGTATAACTCTATTAGGTCTCCCCTCATTCTCCGTCTTTCCAGGGAGAAAAACCCCAGTTTACCCAATCTCTCCTCATAGCTAAGACCCTCCAAACCAGGCAGCATCCTGGTAAATCTCCTCTGCACTCTTTCCAGCGCTTCCACATCCTTCTTATAGTGAGGTGACCAGAACTGCACACAATATTCCAAATGTGGTCTCACCAAGGTCCTGTACAGTTGCAGCATAACCCCAGGGCTCTTAAACTCCAACCCCCTGTTAATAAAAGCTGTGATGTGGAGATGCCGGCGTTAAACTGGGGTAAACACAGTAAGAAGTTTTACAACACCAGGTTAAAGTCCAACAGTTTTATTTGGTAGCAAAAGCCACACAAGCTTTCGGAGCTCCAAGCCCCTTCTTCAGGTGAGTGGGAATTCTGTTCACAAACAGGGCATATAAAGACACAGACTCAATTTACATGAATAATGGTTGGAATGCGAATACTTACTGCTAATCAAGTCTTTTAGAAACAAAACAACATGAGTGGAGAGAGCATCAAGACAGGCTAAAAAGATGTGTGTTGTCTCCAGACAAGACAGCCAGTGAAACTCGGCAGGTCCAGGCAACTGTGCGGGTTACAGCTAGTGTGACATGAACCCAATATCCCGGTTGAGGCCGTCCTCGTGTGTGCGGAACTTGGCTATCAGTTTCTGCTCAGCGACTCTGCGCTGTCGTGTGTCGGGAAGGCCGCCTTGGGGAACGCTTACCCGAATATCAGAGGCCGAATGCCCGTGACTGCTGAAGTGCTCCCCAACGGAAAGAGAACTGTCTTGCCTGATGATTGTCGAGCGGTGTTCATTCATCCGTTGTCGCAGCGTCTGCCTAGTTTCCACAATGTACCATGCCTTGGGAGATCCTTTCCTGCAGCGTATCAGGTAGACAACGTTGGCCGAGTTGCAAGAGTATGTACCGTGTACCTGGTGGATGGTGTTCTCACGTGAGATGATGGCATCTGTGTCGATGATCCGGCACGTCTTGCAGAGGTTGCTGTGGCAGGGTTGTGTGTGTCATGGTCACTGTTCTCCTGGAGGCTGGGTAGTTTGCTGCGGACAATGGTCTGTTTGTGGTTGTGCGGTTGTTTGAAGGCAAGAAGTGGGGGCGTGGGGATGGCCTTGGCGAGATTTCGTCTTCATCAATGACATGTTGAAGGCTCCGGAGGAGATGCCGTAGCTTCTCCGCTCCGGCGAAGTACTGTATGACGAAGGGTACTTTGTCCACCGTGTCCCGTGTTTGTCTTCTGAGGAGGTCGGTGCGGTTTTTCGCTGTGGCGCGTTGGAACTGTTGATCAATAAGTCGAGCGCCATATCCTGTTCTTATGAGGGCATCTTTCAGCGTCTGGAGGTGTTTGTTGCGATCCTCCTCATCCGAGCAGATCCTGTGTATACGGAGGGCTTGTCCGTAGGGATGGCTTCTTTAACGTGTTTAGGGTGGAAGCTGGAGAAGTGGAGCATCATGAGGTTATCCGTGGGCTTGCGGTACAGTGAGGTGCTGAGGTGACCGTCCTTGATGGAATACGTGTGTCCAAGAATGCAACCGATTCCGGAGAGTAGTCTATGGTGAGCCTGATGGTGGGATGGAACTTGTTGATGTCATCATAGAGTTGTTTCAGTGATTGTTCACCATGAGTCCAAAGGAAGAAAATATCATCGCTGTATCTAGTGTATAGCATCGGTTGAAGGTCCCGTGCGGTGAAGAAGTCTTGTTCGAACCTGTGCATGAAGATGTTGGCATATTGAGGTGCGAATTTGGTCCCCATGGCTGTTCCGTGTGTCTGGATGAAGAACTGGTTGTTGAAGGTGAAGACATTGTGGTCCAGGATGAAGAGGATGAGATGTAAAATTGCATCTGGAAACTGGCAGTTGTTGGCGCTGAGCACTGAGGCCGTTGCAGCAATGCCATCGTCATGGGGGATGCTGGTGTAGAGTGCCGAGACATCCATTGTGACGAGGAGCGCTCCTAGTTCAACTGCTCCATGTGTGCCGAGTTTCTGTAGGAAGTCCGTCGTGTCGCGACAAAAGCTGGGGGTTCTTTGTACAATGGGTTTCAAGATGCCCTCGACATAGCCAGAGAGGTTCTCGCACAGGGTCCCATTGCCCGATACGAAGGGACGGCCGGGTGTGTTCGCCTTGTGTATCTTCGGGAGGCAGTAGAGATCTCCAACGCGTGGAGTACGTGGGATGAGAGCACGGAGGGTGCTCTGAAGGTCCGGATCAAAGGTCTTGATCAGAGTGTTGAGTTGAGGGGTGTGTTCTTTGTTCGGATCTGTGGGTAACTGTCTGTAGTGTTCCTCGTTGTTCAGTTGTCGGTACACTTCTTTGCAGTAATCCGTTCTGTTCAATATGACGATGGCCCCTCCTTTGTCTGCTGGTTTGATGACAATGTTGCGGTTGGTCTTGAGAGCGTGGATGGCGTTACGTTGTGCTTGGGTGATGTTCGGGGCTGTCTTGTGAGTGCGGCTGAATTTGGTGTTGACGCAACTCCTGATGGCTTGGGCATACATGTCAAGTCGAGGGCAGCGGACCACAATATCTTCACCTTCAACAACCAGTTCTTCATCCAGACACACGGAACAGCCATGGGGACCAAATTCGCACCTCAATATGCCAACATCTTCATGCACAGGTTCGAACAAGACTTCTTCACCGCACGGGACCTTCAACCGATGCTATACACTAGATACAGCGATGACATTTTCTTCCTTTGGACTCATGGTGAACAATCACTGAAACAACTCTATGATGACATCAACAAGTTCCATCCCACCATCAGACTCACCATAGACTACTCTCCGGAATCGGTTGCATTCTTGGACAGACGCATCTCCATTAAGGACGGTCACCTCAGCACCTCACTGTACCGCAAGCCCACGGATAACCTCATGATGCTCCACTTCTCCAGCTTCCACCCTAAACACGTTAAAGAAGCCATCCCCTATGGACAAGCCCTCCGTATACACAGGATCTGCTCGGATGAGGAGGATCGCAACAGACACCTCCAGACGCTGAAAGATGCCCTCATAAGAACAGGATATGGCGCTCGACTCATTGATCAACAGTTCCAACGCGCCACAGCGAAAAACCGCACCGACCTCCTCAGAAGACAAACACAGGACACAGTGGACAGAGTACCCTTCGTCATACAGTACTTCGCCGGAGCGGAGAAGCTACGGCATCCCCTCCGGAGCCTTCAACATGTCATTGATGAAGACGAACATCTCACCAAGGCCAGCCCCACACCCCCACTTCTTGCCTTCAAACAACCGCACAACCTCAACCAGACCATTGTCCGCAGCAAACTACCCAGCCCTCAGGAGAACAGTGACCATGACACCACACAACCCTGCCACAGCAACCTCTGCAAGACGTGCCGGATCATCGACACAGATGCCATCATCTCACGTGAGAACACCATCCACCAGGTACACGGTACATACTCTTGCAACTCGGCCAAAGTTGTCTACCTGATACGCTGCAGGAAAGCATGTCCCGAGGCATGGTACATTGGGGAAACTATGCAGACGCTGCGACGGATGAATGAACACTGCTCGACAATCACCAGGCAAGACTGTTCTCTTCCTGTTGGGGAGCACTTCAGCGGTCACGGACATTCAGCCTCTGATATTCGGGGAAGCGTTCTCCAAGGCGGCCTTCACGACACACGACGGCGCAGAGTCGCTGAGCAGAAACTGATAGCCAAGTTCCGCACACACGAGGACGGCCTCAACCGGGATATTGGGTTCATGTCACACTATTTGTAATCCCCACTGAGTTTCACTGGCTGTCTTGTCTGGAGACAATACACATCTTTTTAGCCTGTCTTGATGCTCTCTCCACTCACTTTGTTTTGTTTCTTAAAGACTTGATTAGTTGTAAGTATTCGCATTCCAACCATTATTCATGTGAATTGAGTCTGTATCTTTATAAGCTCTGTTTGTGAACAGAATTCCCACTCACCTGAAGAAGGGGCTTGCAGCTCCGAAAGCTTGTGTGGCTTTTGCTACCAAATAAACCTGTTGGACTTTAAACTGGTGTTGTTAAACTTCTGACTGTGTTTACCCCTGTCCAACGCCGGTATCTCCACATCATTATATAACCTTACCATAACACTCCAACTTTTATACTCGATACTCCGATTTATAAAGGCCAATGTTCCAAAGGCACTCTTTATCACCCTATCCACCTGTGACGTCACTTTTAGGGAATTCTGTACTTGTATTCCCAGATCCCTCTGTTCAACTGCGCTCTTCAGAGTCCTACCATTTACCCTGTACGTTCTACTTTGGTTTGTCCTTCCAAAGTGCAAGATCTCACACTTGTCTGCGTTAAATTCCATTTGCCATTTTTCAGCCCATTTTTCTAGTTGGTCCCTCTGCAAGCTTTGAAAACCTTCCTCACTGTCCACTACACCTCCAATCTTTGTATCATCTGCAAATTTGCTGATCCAATTTACAACATTATCATCCAGATCATTGGTATAGATGACAAACAAAAATGGACAGAACACCGATCCCTGCGGCACACCACTAGTCACAGGCCTCCACTCAGAGAAGCAATCCTCCACAACCACTCTCTGGCTTCTTCCATTGAGCCAGTGTCTAATCCAATTTACTACCTCCCCATGGATACCCAGCGACTGAACCTTCATAACTAACCTCCCATGAGGGACCTTGTCAAAGGCCTTGCTGAAATCCAGTTGACAGCATCCACCGCCTTCCCTTCATCCACTTTCCTGGTAACCTCCTCGAAAAACTCTAATAGATTGGTCAAACATGATCTACCACGCACAAAGCCATGTTGACTCTCCCGAATAAGTCCCTGTCTATCCAAATATTTGTAGATCCTATCCCTTATCACACCTTCCAATAACTTGCCCACCACCGACGTCAAACCTATTGGCCTATAATTTCCCGGATTTCTTTTGGAACCTTTTTTAAACAACGGAACAACATGAGCCACCCTCCAATCATCCGGCACCTCCCCCGTGAATACTGACATTTTAAATATGTCTGCCAGGGGCCCTGCAAGTTCAACACTAGCTTCCCTCAAGGTCCGTGGGAATACCCTGTCCGGTCCTGGGGATTTATCCACTCTGATTTGCCTCAAGACAGCGAGCACCTCCTCCCCTTTAATCTGTAAAGGCTCCATGGCCTCCCTACCAGTTTGCCCTCTTTCCATAGACTCCATGCCCGTTTCCTCAGTCAATACGGATGCAAAAAAACCATTTAGTATCTCCCCCATCTCTTTTGGTTCCATACACAGTCTACCACTCTGGTCTTCAAGAGGACCAATTTTATCCCTCACTATCCCTTTGCTCCTAACATACCTGTAGAAGCTCTTTGGATTTTCCTTCACTCTGTCTGCCAAAGCAACCTCATGTCTTCTTTTAGCCCTCCTGATCTCCCTCTTAAGAAGCTTGTTGCACTTTTTATACTCCTCGAGCATCTGATCTGTTCCTTGCTGCCTGAACATTTCATACAACTCTCTCTTCCTCTTAATCAGTGTTACAATCTCCCTCGAGAACCAAGGTTCCTTATTCCGATTTACTTTGCCTTTAATCCTGACAGGAACATACAAACTCTGCACTCTCAAAATTTCTCCTTTGAAGGCCTCCCACTTTCCATTTACATCGTTACCAGAGAACAGCCTGTGCCAATCCACACTTCCCAGATCCCTTCTCATTTCATCAAATTTGGCCTTTTTCCAGGTCAGAACTTCAACCCGAGGACCAGATCTATCCTTATCCACGATCAGGTTGAAACTAATGGCATTATGACCACTGGATCCAAAGTGTTCCCTCAGACTCGCATCCATCACCTGCCCTAACTCATTTCCCAATAGGAGATCCAATATCGCATTCTCTCTAGTTGGCACCTCTATATACTGATGTAGAAAATTCTCCTGAACACATTTTACAAACTCTACCCCGTCTAAACCTTGAACAGTATGCGAGTCCCAATCTGTATGTGGAAAATTAAAATCCCCTACTATCACAACTTTGTGTTTCTTGCAGTTGTCAGCTATCTCTCCGCTGATTTGCTCCTCCAATTCTCGCTGACTATTGGGTGGTCTATAATACAACCCCATTCATGTGGTCATTCCTTTCCTGTTTCTCAGCTCCACCCAGAGGGCCTCTGTAGACAAGCTCCCTAATCTATCCTGCCTGAGTACCGCTGTAACATTTTCCCTGACCAACAATGCCACCCCCCCCCCCACCTTTTATCCCTCTGCCTCTATCCCGCCTGGAACATTGGAACCCTGGAACATTGAGCTGCCAGTCCTGCCCCTCCTGCAGCCAAGTTTCACTAATGGCTATAATGTCATATTTCCACGTGTTTATCCACGCCTTCAGCTCATCTGCCTTCCCCACAATACTCCTGGCATTGAAATAGACACACCTCAAAATATTATTTCCACCACCCTCTACCCTTCCATTTGTGATTTTGCTTGAACTAACCTGTCTTTTTACCCCTGCTCCACTATCTGCTCTGGCACTCTGGTTCCCACCACCCAGCAAATCTAGTTTAAACGCTCCCCAATAACACTAGCAAATCTCCCTGCAAGTATATTGGTCCCCTTGTAGTTTAGGTGTAACCCGTCTCTCTTGTACAGGTCCCACCTGCCCCAGAAGAAGTCCCAATGATCCAAGAATTGGAAACCCTGCCCCCTGCACCAGTTCCTCAGCCACGTGTTCATCCGCCCGAGCATCCTGCTCCTGCCCTCACTGGCATGTGGCTCAGGTACCTAGCACTGGACCTCAATGGACCCAGCACTGATCCCTGTGGCACACCACTTGTCACAGGCCTCCACTCAGAGAAGCAATCCTCCACTACCACTCTCTGGCTTCTTCCATTGAGCCAGTGTCTAATCCAATTTACGACCTCTCCATGTTTACCTAGCGACTGAAACTTCCTAAGTAACCTCCCATGTGGGACTTTGTCAAAGTCCTTACTGAAATCCATGTCGACAACATCCACTGCCTTCCCTTCATCCACTCTCCTGATAACCTCCTCGAAAAACTCTAATATATTGGTCAAACATGACCTACCACGCACAAAGCCATGTTGACTCTCCCTAATAAGTCCCTGTCTATCCAATTATTTGTAGATCCTATCTCTTAGTACTCCTTCCATTAATTTACCTCCTGCTGACGTCAAACTTACTGGCCTATAATTTCCCGCATTACGTTTTGAGCCTTTTTTAAACAACGGAACAACATGAGTTATCCTCCAATCATCCAGCAACTCACCCCATGGATACCAACATTTTAAATATATCTTCCAGGGCCCCTGCAATTTCAACACTAGACTTCTTCAAGGTCCGAGGGAATACCCTGTCTGGTCCTGGGGATTTATCTCCTCTGATTTGCCTCGAGACAGCAAGCACCTCCTCCCCTTTAATCTGTATAGGTTCCATGACCTCCCTACTTATTTGTCTTATTTCCATAGACTCCATGCCCGTTTCCTTCGTAAATATCTTTTGGTTCCGTACATAGCCGACCACTCTGATCTTCAAGAGGACCAATTTTATCCCTTACTATCCTTTTGCTCATCATACACCTGTAGAAGCTCTTCGGATTATACTTCACCTTGTCTGCCAAAGCAACCTCATATCTTCTTTTCGCCCTCCTGATTTCTTTCTTAAGTAGTTTCTTGCACTTTTTATACTCCTCAAGCATCTTATTTGCTCCCTGTTGCCAATACATGTCATACATCTCTCTCTTCTTCTTCATCAGAGTTCTAATATCCCTCGAGAACCAAGGTTCCTTATTCTTATTCACTTTGCCTTTAATCCGGACAAGAACAGACAAACTCTGCGCTCTCAAAATTTCTCCTTTGAAGGCCTCCCACTTACCAATCACATCCTTGCCAGAGAAGAGACTGTCTCAGTCCTCACTTTTTAGATCCTTTCTCATTTCTTCAACTTTGGCCGTTTTCCAGTTTAGAACCTCAACCCGTGGACCAGATCTATCTTTATCCATGATCAAGAACAAAACAAAGAACAAAGAATGATACAGCACAGGAACAGGCCCTTCGGCCCTCCAAGCCCGCACCGCTCCCTGGTCCAAACTAGACCATTCTTTTGTATCCCTCCATTCCCACTCCATTCATATGGCTTTCTAGATAAGTCTCAAACGTTCCCAGTGTGTCCGCCTCCACCACCTTGCCCGGCAGCGCAGTCCAGGCCCCCACCACCCTCTGTGTAAAATACGTCCTTCTGATATCCCTGTTAAACCTCCCCCCCCCCCTTCACCTTGAACCTATGACCCCTCGTGAACATCACGGCCGACCTGGGGAAAAGCTTCCCACCGTTCACCCTGTCTATGCCTTTCATAATTTTATACACCTCTATTAAGTCTCCCCTCATCCTCCGTCTTTCCAGGGAGAACAACCCCAGTTTACCCAATCTCTCCTCATAACTAAGCCCCTCCATACCAGGCAACATCCTGGTAAACCTCCTCTGCACTCTCTCCAAAGCCTCCACGTCCTTCTGGTAGTGTGGCGACCAGAACTGGACGCAGTATTCCAAATGCGGCTGAACCAACGTTCTGTACAACTGCAACATCAGACCCCAACTTTTATACTCTATGCCCCGTCCCATAAAGGCAAGCATGCCATATGCCTTATTCACTACCTTCTCCATCTGTGACGTCACCTTCAAGGATCTGTGGACTTGCACACCCAGGTCCCACTGCGTATCTACACCCTTTATGGTTCTGCCATTTATCGTATAGCTCCCCTTACGTTAGTTCCACCAAAATGCATCACTTCGCATTTCATAGGACTGAACTCCATCTGCCATTTCTTTGCCCAAATTTCCAGCCTATCTATATCCTTCTGTAGCCTCTGACAATGTTCCTCACTATCTGCATGTCCAGCCATTTTCGTATTATCCGCAAACGTACCGATCACCCCAGTTACACCTTCTTCCAGATCGTTTATATAAATCACAAACAGCAGAGGTCCCAATACAGAGCCCTGCGGAACACCACTAGTCACAGGCCTCCAGCCGGAAAAAGACCCTTCCACGACCACCCTCTGTCTTCTGTGACCCAGCCAGTTCTCCACCCATCTAGCCACTCCCCCTTTATCCCATGAGATCCAATCTTTTGCACCAACCTGCCATGAGATACTTTTTCAAACGCTTTACTAAAGTCCATATAGACGACATCCACGACCCTTCCCTCGTCAACCATTCTAGTCACTTCTTCAAAAAACTCCACCAGGTCAGTGAGGCATGACCTCCCTCTCACAAAACCATGCTGACTATCGTTAATGAGTTTATTCCTTTCTAAATGCGCATACATCCTATTTCTAAGAATCTTCTCCAACAACTTCCCTACAATTAATAACTAAATGGTGCGAGATCACAACATTCTGAGGGACAGAGGGATTGGGCTGTCCTTGGGCATGAATCAAAAGGGGCTAATATACAGGTACAGCAATTAATTAGAAATGTGATAAAATGTTACCATTTATTACGAGGGAATGAATTATTAAATAGGAAGGGTCAGAAATTCCTCAGATATAGGAGCAGAATTAGGCCATTCGGCCCATCGAGTCCGTTCCATCATTCGATCATGGCTGATATGCTCCTCATCCCCATTTTCCTGCCTTCTCCCCATAACCCTTCAACCCATCACCAATTAAAAATCTGTCTAACCCCTCCTGAAATTTACTCACTGTCCCAGCATCCTCCGCTCTTTGGGGTAGCGAATTCCACAGATTCACAACCCTTTGGGAGAAGTAGTTTCTCCTCAACTCTGTTTTAAATTTGCTGCCCCTTATCCTAAGACTGTGACCTCTCGTCCTAGAATGTCCCACAAGAGGAAGCATCCGCTCCACGTCTACTTTATCCGCACCTTTTATCATCTTGTCAGTGATCTCTCATTCTTCTAAATTCCAGTATGTTTCCATTGTGCAAGGCATTGGAGAGACCACATCTGGAGTATTGTGTACAATACTTGATTCCTTATCTATAGAAAGATGGTAATGTGTTAGAAAACTGCCCCAGGCTCCTGTGAATTCCTCCAACTGGTATTTAATGTAGACTTGAATTGATTTATTTTAAAACGGTTTATTTTAAACATATTGAGACCGGCCTGAAAGTGGTAGACTGGGGACTATCACACAAATGCTCTCAATCTGATGGTGTGGTGGTATTGTCACTGGGCTGGGAGCCCAGAGTCCGAGGGTAATGCACTGGGCAGCCAGCTTCCAATCACACCACAGCAAATAGTGAAATCTCAATTCAATAAAAATCTGTCATTAAAGGTCTGGTGATGGCCATGAAACCATTGCCGTTAAAACCCATTTGGTTCTCCGATGCCCTTTCGAGAAGGAATTTATCCGACTCCAGAATAAGACCAGAGGATGCTGGAAAATCTCAGCAGGTCTGGTAGTACCTGTAAGTCTTTCATGTGAATCCAGGTCCACACGATGTGGTTGACTCTGGAATGGCCCAGCAAGCAAGCTGCTCAGTTCAAGGGCAGTTTGGGATAGACCACAAGCAAGGAACTGGGAACAATCTGCACAAAATATTGGCCAGTTATTTTCAGTCTGGAAATGTAAACCTGCCGTTTCGCTCTCAGTCAGAAACAGATCCCAGTTTTACACCAATCTCTGATTTAACAGCACATTGGAGAGCTAGTGCAGACACGATGGGCCAAATGGCCTCCTCCTGCACCAACACTATTCTGTGAAATCTTAGAAAACAGGGAAATGCTGGAATTAAACTCAGCAGGTTCGGCAGCATCTGTGCAGAGAGAGAGAGAAACAGTGAGAGGATCTCCAGCATTGTGTCCGTCTCTGTGGCTCGGGAGGGAAAGCGGGAGAGCGGGAGGGCGATAGTTATTGGGGACTCGTTAGTTAGAGGGATAGATAGGAGGTTCTGTGGCAGCAAAAGAGACTCACGGATGGTATGTTGCCTACCGGATGCCAAGGTCCGTGATGTCTCAGACCGTGTTTTCCAGATTCTGAAGGGGGAGGGGAAACAGTCACAAGTCGTGGTGCACATTGGTACCAATGACATAGGTAAGAGAAGGGACGGGGATTTAAAGCAGGAATTTCTGGAGCTGGGCTGCAAGCTGAGAGCCAAGACGAAACATGTGGTCATCTCTGGTACGTTGCCGGTACCACGTGATAGCGAGTTGAGGAACAGGGAGAGAGTGCAGTTAAATATGTGGTTGCAGGGATGGTGTAGGAGGGAGGTTTTCAGATACGTGGATAATTGGAACACGTTCTGGGGAAGGTGGGACCTGTACAAACAGGACGGGGTGCACCTGAACCAGAGGGGCACCAATATCCTCGGAGGGAAATTTGTTACGGCTCTTCAGGGGGGTTTAAACTAATTTGTCAGGGGAGTGGGAAAGGGAGTTGTAGTCCAGAAGTCAGTGAGGGTGGTGAGGTATTGGGGAAGGTATCAGGGTCAAGGGTGGGTACTGGTAGACAGGAAGGTGGGTTGAAGTGTGTCTACTTCAATGCAAGGAGCATCCGGAACAAGGTAGATGAACTTGGGGCGTAGATTGGTACTTGGGACTACGATGTTGTGGCCATTACGGAGACGTGGGTAGAACAAGGACAGGAATGGTTGTTGGACGTTCCGGGGTATAGATGTTTCACTAAGTGGAGGGAAGCTGGTAAAAGAGGTGGAGGAGTGGCATTGTAAATCAAGGATAGTTTAACGGCTGCGGAAAGGCACTTCGTGGGGGATCTGCACACTGAGGTAATATGGGCTGAAGTTAGAAATAGGAAAGGAGCGGTCACGTTGCTAGGAGTTTACTATAGGCCCCCAAATAGTAATAGAGATGTGGAGGAAGAAATTGCTAAGCAGATTATGGATATGTGTGGGGGTCACAGGGTAGTTGTCATGGGGGACTTTAACTTTCCAAATATTGATTGGAACCTTTGTAGGTCAAATAGTTTGGATGGGGCAGTTTTTGTGCAGTGTGTGCGGGAGGGTTTCCTGACACAATAGGTGGATGGGCCGACTAGAGGTGAGGCCACATTGGATTTGGTACTGGGAAATGAAGCGGGCCAAGTGTTAGATTTGGTTGTGGGAGAGCAATTTGGAGATAGTGACCACAATTCGGTGTCTTTTGTTATTGCAATGGAGAGGGATAGGGCCGTACGGCAGGGCAAGGTTTACAATTGGGGGAGGGGTAATTATGATGCGATTAGGCAAGAATTAGGGGGCATAAGTTGGGAACAGAAACTGTCAGAGAAAGGAACTAATGAAAAGTGGAATTTTTTCAAGGAACAAATACTGGATGTCCTTGATAGGTATGTTCCTGTCAGGCAGGGAGGAAATGGCCGAGTGAGGGAACCATGGTTCACAAAAGAGGTGGAATGTCTTGTGAAAAGGAAGAGGGAAGCTGATGTAGGGATGAGGAAACAAGGTTCAGATGGCTCGATTGAGGGTTACAAGTTAGCAAGGAATGAGCTGAAAAAGGGGCTTAGGAGAGCTAGGAGGGGACATGAGAAGTCCTTGGCGGGTCGGATCAAGGAAAACCCCAAGGCTTTTTACTCTTATGTGAGGAATAAAAGAATGACCAGGGTGAGGTTAGGGCCGGTCAAGGACAGTAGTGGGAACTTGTGTATGGAGTCAGTAGAGATAGGCGAGGTGATGAATGAATACTTTTCTTCAGTGTTCACCAAGGAGAGGGGCCATGTTTTTGAGGAAGAGAAGGTGTTACAGGCTAATAGGCTGGAGGAAATAGATGTTCGGAGGGAGGATGTCTTGGCAGTTTTGAATAAACTGAAGGTCGATAAGTCCCCTGGGCCTGATGAAATGTATCCTAGGATTCTTTGGGAGGCAAGGGATGATATTGCAGAGCCTTTGGCGTTGATCTTTGGGTCCTCGCTGTCCACGGGGATGGTGCCAGAGGACTGGAGAATGACGAATGTTGTTCCTCTGTTTCAGAAAGGGAATAGAAATGACCCTGGTAATTATAGACCGGTTAGTCTTACTTCGGTGGTTGGTAAATTGATGGAAAGGGTCCTTAGGGATGGGATTTACGACCATTTAGAAAGATGCGGATTAATCCGAGATAGTCAGCACGGATTCGTTAAGGGCAAGTCGTGCCTCACAAATTTGATAGAATTTTTTGAGGAGGTAACTAAGTGTGTTGATGAAGGTAGGGCAGTTGATGTCATATACATGGATTTTAGTAAGGCGTTTGATAAGGTCCCCCATGGTCGGCTTATGATGAAAGTGAGGAGGTGTGGGATAGAGGGAAAGTTGGCCGATTGGATAGGTAACTGGCTGTCTGACCGAAGACAGAGGGTGGTGGTCGATGGAAAATTTTCGGATTGGAGGCAGGTTGCCAGCGGTGTGCCGCAGGGATCAGTGCTTGGTCCTCTGCTCTTTGTGATTTTTATTAATGACTTAGAGGAGGGGGCTGAAGGGTGGATCAGTAAATTTGCTGATGACACCAAGATTGGTGGAGTAGTGGATGAGGTGGAGGGCTGTTGTAGGCTGCAAAGAGACATAGATAGGATGCAAAGCTGGGCTGAGAAATGGCAAATGGAGTTTAACCCTGATAAATGTGAGGTGATTCATTTTGGTAGGACAAATTTAAATGTGGATTACAGGGTCAAAGGTAGGGTTCTGAAGACTGTGGAGGAACAGAGAGATCTTGGGGTCCATATCCACAGATCTCTAAAGGTTGCCAGTCAAGTGGATAGAGCTGTGAAGAAGGCCTATAGTGTGTTAGCTTTTATTAACAGGGGGTTGGAGTTTAAGAGCCGTGGGGTTATGCTGCAACTGTACAGGACCTTGGTGAGACCACATTTGGAATATTGTGTGCAGTTCTGGTCACCTCACTATAGGAAGGATGTGGAAGCGCTGGAAGGAGTGCAGAGGAGATTTACCAGGATGCTGCCTGGTTTGGAGGGTAGGTCATATGAGGAAAGGTTGAGGGAGCAAGGGCTGTTCTCTCTGGAGCGGAGGAGGCTGAGAGGTGTATAAAATGATGAAGGGGATAGATAGAGTGAACGTTCAAAGACTATTTCCTCGGGTGGATGGAGCTATTACAAGGGGGCATAACTATAGGGTTCGTGGTGGGAGATACAGGACGGATATCAGAGGTAGGTTCTTTACGCAGAGAGTGGTTGGGGTGTGGAATGGACTGCCTGCAGTGATAGTGGAGTCAGACACTTTAGAAACATTTAAGCGGTTATTGGATAGGCACATGGAGCACACCAGGATGATAGGGAGTGGGATAGCTTGATCTTGGTTTCAGATAAAGCTCGGCACAACATCGTGGGCCGAAGGGCCTGTTCTGTGCTGTACTGTTCTATGTTCTATGTTCTATTTCAGGTCTGTGACCTTTCCTGTGAACTGGGGAAAGTTAGAAATGTAACAGGTTTGGAGAAAGGGGCGGGTGGGACAGGGACGAAAGGAAGGTCTGTGAGAGGGTGGAAGACAGGAGAGATTGAATGGGAGAAAAGTGAACCCCCCCGCCCCCCCCAGAGCCAAACTCCCTCAGAGACTCCCACACTGCATTCCAACAAACTGAACTGTATTGGACTGAATGGGAAGTCATGGGAATGTAACCCTCACTGACTTCATGGATCAAGTACATTTCTGGATGGAAATTAGCTGCATCGACTCCAGCCTGGTTGTTGGTGTGAAACAGGAGCTGATGTCTATCTGTGTGTGTGTGAGAGAGTCCCTGCCTGCAGCTCCCAGAGAGTTTAAAATCCTGCACCTGTCTCTCTGCAGAGCTGCTGGTTAAACACACACTTACAGCATTTATCAGACAGAAACTTCACTCTCATTCTCTCCCTCCCCTCCCCCAGCCAGTGCTTCCAACCTTTAAAAAAAGGCTAAACGCTTTATTTTGCAGCTCTGATCAGTGGTGAATGATTAACCATGAAGCACAGGGCACACACACACATTCACACACCCGGACACACAGCATTGTAAATCAGAAGTGGGATTTGTAAACGCAGCAACAAAGAACTTTGCAAGATCTTGTTTCAGTTCAGGCAACTGAAGGAAAAGTGAACTTTGCAAGAATCAGCAAAGGGTGCAAACCTGTAGCGGATGGAGTCCTGGATGAACAAGTTGTACAATCCACATTCAGACCTGGCCTCTCTCTCTCTCTCTGTCAGTGCAGGGCTGCGAGTTAATTGAAACCCATCTTCTCTCAGCTCCCAGTGCTGGTGATGTGAAGCTGGGAGTGGGGGGGAGGGAGAGCCTTGGGATGAACCATTTGTCTGGTGCTCACTAACCCCCACACACACAAACACCCCCCACACACTCAGAGACAGATTGGTGTTGGACTGGGCCAGGTAGGAGGAGGTGTGTTCAGGTGAGGTGTAGGAGCTGTGGTTGGATGGGGGGGTGATTGGGGAGGTGTGGGACTCAGTGAGGTTATAAAAAGGCTGGCGATGCATTGTTCTGTCTCTCTCTCCACGTGGGTTGGTAAGTATCAGGTAAGCTGTGTCTTTGTGAGTGAGTGAGTCAGTGTGTGCTTGCATGGAGTTCCAGCTCTGATATTGTAACCCCCCCTTTCCCAGCACAAAGCCCCTGTTCCTGGATCTCTCTCCCCACCATGGGAGAGGGGATGGAAGGAGTTGGCGAGATCACCGAGGGAAAACATGTGCGATGGTGAGTATGAACCTCTTCACTTTCTGTCTGCACCTTTCCCGCCTCAGCTCTGCTTTTCTCTCTGTTTGCAGCCTCCTCTCAATCTCCCTCTCCATCTTACTATCTCTCAACCTTTCTCTCTCTCAATCTCTCTCCCTCTCAATCTCTCTCCCTCTCAATCTCTCTCCCTCTCAATCTGTCTCCCTCTCAATCTCTCTCCCTCTCAATCTCTCTCCCTCTCAATCTCTCTCCCTCTCAATCTCTCTCTCTCTCAATCTCCCTCCCTCTCAATCTCTCTCCCTCTCAATCTGTCTCCCTCTCAATCTCCCTCCCTCTCAATCTCTCTCTCTCTCAATCTCCCTCCCTCTCAATCTCTCTCTCTCTCAATCTCTCTCCCTCTCAATCTCTCTCCCTCTCAATCTCTCTCCCTCTCAATCTCTCTCTCTCTCAATCTCTCTCCCTCTCAATCTCTCTCCCTCTCAATCTCCCTCCCTCTCAATCTCTCTCCCTCTCAATCTCTCCCTCTCAATCTCTCTCTCTCTCAATCTCTCTCCCTCTCAATCTCTCTCCCTCTCAATCTCTCTCCCTCTCAATCTCCCTCCCTCTCAATCTCTCTCTCAATCTCTCTCTCTCTCAATCTCCCTCCCTCTCAATCTCTCTCTCTCTCAATCTCTCTCCCTCTCAATCTCTCTCCCTCTCAATCTCTCTCCCTCTCAATCTCTCTCCCTCTCAATCTCTCTCCCTCTCAATCTCTCTCTCTCTCAATCTCTCTCCCTCTCAATCTCTCTCCCTCTCAATCTCTCTCTCTCTCAATCTCTCTCCCTCTCAATCTCTCTCCCTCTCAATCTCTCTCCCTCTCAATCTCTCTCTCTCTCAATCTCTCTCCCTCTCAATCTCTCTCTCAATCTCTCTCTCTCAATCTCTCTCGCTCTCAATCTGTCTCCCTCTCAATCTCTCTCCCTCTCAATCTCTCTCCCTCTCAATCTCTCTCTCAATCTCTCTCTCTCAATCTCTCTCCCTCTCAATCTCTCTCCCTCTCAATCTCTCTCCCTCTCAATCTCTCTCCCTCTCAATCTCTCTCCCTCTCAATCTCTCTCCCTCTCAATCTCTCTCTCTCAATCTCTCTCCCTCTCAATCTCTCTCTCTCTCAATCTCTCTCCCTCTCAATCTCTCTCTCTCTCAATCTCTCTCCCTCTCAATCTCTCTCCCTCTCAATCTCTCTCCCTCTCAATCTCTCTCCCTCTCAATCTCCCTCCCTCTCAATCTCTCTCTCTCTCAATCTCTCTCCCTCTCAATCTCTCTCTCAATCTCTCTCTCTCAATCTCTCTCGCTCTCAATCTGTCTCCCTCTCAATCTCTCTCCCTCTCAATCTCTCTCCCTCTCAATCTCTCTCTCAATCTCTCTCTCTCAATCTCTCTCCCTCTCAATGTATCTCCCTCTCAATCTCTCTCCCTCTCAATCTCTCTCCCTCTCAAGCTCTCTCCCTCTCAATCTCTCTCTCTCTCAATCTCTCTCCCTCTCAATCTCTCTCCCTCTCACTCTCTCTCTCTCTCAATCTCTCTCCCTCTCAATCTCTCTCTCTCTCAATCTCTCTCCCTCTCAATCTCTCTCCCTCTCAATCTCTCTCTCTCAATCTCTCTCCCTCTCAATCTCTCTCCCTCTCAATCTCTCTCCCTCTCAATCTCTCTCCCTCTCAATCTCTCTCCCTCTCAATCTCTCTCCCTCTCAATCTCTCTCCCTCTCAATCTCTCTCCCTCTCAATCTCTCTTCCTCTCAATCTCTCTCTCTCTCAATCTCTCTCCCTCTCAATCTCTCTCCCTCTCAATCTCTCTCCCTCTCAATCTCTCTCTCCCTCTCAATCTCTCTCCCTCTCAATCTGTCTCCCTCTCAATCTGTCTCCCTCTCAATCTCTCTCCCTCTCAATCTCTCTCCCTCTCAATCTCTCTCTCTCTCAATCTCTCTGTCTCGCAATCTCTCTGTCTCTCAATCTCTCTGTCTCTCAATCTCTCTCCCTCTAATCTCTCTCCCTCTCAATCTCTCTCCCTCTCAATCTCTCCCTCTCAATCTCTCTCCCTCTCCCTCTCAATCTCTCTCCCTCTCAATCTCTCTCTCTCTCAATCTCTCTCCCTCTCAATCTCTCTCTCTCAATCTCTCTCTCTCAATCTCTCTCCCTCTCAATCTCTCTTCCTCTCAATCTCTCTCCCTCTCAATCTCTCTCCCTCTCAATCTCTCTTCCTCTCAATCTCTCTCCCTCTCAATCTCTCCCCCTCAATCTCTCTCCCTCTCAATCTCTCTCCCTCTCAATCTCTCTCAATCCCCCCCCTGACATTGTCCCCCCATTCCCCCCCCCGACTTTGCCCTAACCCTCCCCGACATTCCCCCCCGACATTGCCCCCCCCGACATTGCCCCCCCGACATTCTTGCCCCCCCCGACATTGCCCACCCCCGACATTGCCCCCCCCCTGACATTGCCCCCCCCCGACATTGCCCCCCCCCGACATTGCACCCCCCCGAAATTGCCCCCCCCCCGACATTGCCCCCCCCCCCGACATTGCCCCCCCCGACATTGCCCCCCACCGACATTGCCCCCCCCGGCATTGCCCCCCCCGACATTGCCCCCCCCCCGACATTGCCCCCCCCCGACATTGCCCCCCCCGACATTGCCCCCCCCCGACATTGCCCCCCCCCGACATTGCACCCCCCCGACATTGCCCCCCCCCGACATTGCCCCCCCCCCCGACATGGCCCCCCCCCGACATTGCCCTCCCCCCGACATGGCCCCCCCCCGACATTGCCCCCCCCGACATTGCCCTCCCCACCAACAGACCCAAAACCCGCTGCTGAATCCCCCCCTCCCCTTACTGCCAATGCCCTATAGATTCCCCTCTCAGCTCAATCCCCCCCGAACCCCTCTCCTGAACCCACTCCCAATCCTTTTAAACCCCCCGCCCTCAGTCTCTCACCCCCAAATTCCCCTCTTCCCCCCCCCAGCTTCCCCCCCTGCGCCTCCAGCTTCCCCCCAAACCCCTCCTTAAATCCCCACTCCAGAAACCCACTCTAAATCCCTCCACTTAAACCCCTCTAACCCTCCCTGCTGCCCAACCTCTCTGCCCCTCCCCCGATCCTCTCTGCCCCTCCCCCCGATCCTCTCTGCCCCTCCCCCCGATCCTCTCTGCCCCTCCCCCCGTTCCTCTCTGCCCCTCCCCCCGATCCTCTCTGCCCCTCCCCCCGATCCTCTCTGCCCCTCCCCCCGATCCTCTCTGCCCCTCCCCCCGATCCTCTCTGCCCCTCCCCCCGTTCCTCTCTGCCCCTCCCCCCGATCCTCTCTGCCCCTCCCCCCGATCCTCTCTGCCCCTCCCCCCCGATCCTCTCTGCCCCTCCCCCCGATCCTCTCTGCCCCTCCCCCCCGATCCTCTCTGCCCCTCCCCCCGATCCTCTCTGCCCAATCTTCTCCAATCCCACTCTAATCACCCCCCCCACTCACTCTCTCTCAGGAACTCACCGGCAAAGCCCTCTGAGCCACTCCCAATCCTTCTCAACCCCCCGCCCTGAATCTCCACTAATTCCCCCCCAAAACCCCTCTTTCCCCCACCTGATTCCCTGTCCCTCTGCCCGATCTCCTTTCATCCGACTCTGTAAGCACCCCCTCCCCCCGCTCAATCTCTCTGACACCCACCGCCAATCTGACACTCAGCCCCCTGAATCCTCCAAGTTCCTGCCCCAATTCCTCAGCCCCCCCCAAAGGCTCCCTCTGCCCCCCTGCCAAACCCAAGCCCCCCTGACGCCTGCACCCAATCCTTCCTCAGTCCTCCCCACCCCAGAATCCCTCTGAGTCACCCCCCCCGCTCCGAATCGCTCGACACCCCCCCAATTCTAACCCTGATGCAAGGCCCCACCATAAATCCCTCTCTGAATTTCCCCCTCCCAAATCCCTATGAATCCACCCCGCCCTCAACCCTTTCCCTCCACCCCGACTCCTCCTCCCCTCCCGCTAACTCCCTCTCTGACTCCCTACCCCATCCAGACCCTCCCCAGATTCTAAGCCCCTGAGATTCCTCTAGGATACCCCTTGAATGTCTCCTGAGATCGCCCCCACCCTCGCCACATTCCTCTGCCCCCGAATCCTGCTCCCTCTCCAATCCCACCCCTTCAATGTGTCTGAGCACCAAACCATGTCTTGTAATCCCCGTAAGCCCCCCAATCCCTCCTGTATCCCTCAGAACCCCAGAAATTCCCCTCTAAGCCCCCTCTTCCCAAATCCCCCTCAATTCCCCCCGATTCCCTCCCTCTCAGCCCCGCTAAATCCCAAAGTCCCCATGAGACCCTTAAATCCCCCTGAATCCCTCTAATTCCCTCCCACAATCCCTGAGTCTCCCTCTCCACTCTCTCCCTTTAATCCCTCTCAATTCCCCCCCCCACCCCAGCCAATTCTGTCGTCCCTCCTCACAATCCCTCTAAATCTCCCGATCCTTCCCTCTGAGCCCCGTACCCCGCTCCCCCCACTGCCCAAACCATCTTCAAAGCCCCCCAGCTGAATATACCTCTAAGTTCCCCTCTTTCCCCCCGCCCCTCTCAACCTGCCAAATTCCCACTCCCTCCCTGTGAACAGCCTCTGGACTGACAGATCCCCCCCTTTCTAATTAGTACCCCCCTCCCCCCCCACCGCGCGTCCATCCCCGTCCACCACCCCCCTGTAAACAGCTCCTGGTGGAGTTGGATGTGGAAACTCTGCCCATTTTAAACATTAACGTTCAAATGACTAATTCCCCTGACACTGAGCAGCCTGTGTTATAACATCCCCCACCCCCATCCTGTACAACAGACCCCCTGTCTGATTCTTCCCCCCCATCTCCATTGCCCCCTTTCTCTGATAACCCCTGACTCTGGTCAGCCTGTGTTATAATATTCCCCCCTCTTGTACAACAGCCTCCCCCACCGGCCCCTTCCCTCTCTGTCTAATAGCCCCTGGCTCTGAACAAGCCCCTGTATTACACACTCCCCCCTTTCAGCAGTGCTGAATCCCTCTGAATTGCCCCCGATTCCCTCCCTCTGCATTCCTGGGCCTTTGCTGCTTGTGAACAGCAAACCCGTGATCTGGCCCGTCCCCCACGAGAGAGAGAGATATATAAGAGACAGAGAAGTAGAGATGGAGTTAGAGAGAATGCTGCTGTAATTCAGACGGAATGATTCACAGAGAGGGGGAAGCAGAGATCAGAGAGATGGAGATGGGGAGGATGCGACTGTAATTCAGACTGATTCACAGAGAAGGAAGCAGAGATCAGAGAGAGGGGGAAGCAGATAGAGAGAGTGAAGGAGATAGAGAGAGATAAGAGACAAATAAAAGCAGAGTTAAAGTTAAAATTTTATTTGTTAATCACAAGTAGGCTTACATTAACACTGCAATGAAGTTATTGTGAAAAGATATAGAGATGGGGAGTGAGAGAGAATGCTGCTGTACTTCAGACAGAATGAGTCACAGAGAGGGAGCAGAGATAGACAGAGGGGGAGCAGAGAGAGAGAGAGAGACGGAGAGGAGGCTGCTGTGATTGATAAAATGATCCACAAAGAGAGAGGGAGAGATGTCCAGAGAGGCTGAGATACAAAGTGAGATGTCGAGATAAATAGAAAGTGGGGCTTTGGCAAGACAGTGACAAAGTTTCAGAGAGAGAGTGAAAGATAGAATGAGAGAAAAAGGGAAAGATGCTGCCATTGTGAGAGGCTGAGGTATAAAGGATGGGGAGAGACAGGGATTGGAAAGATGTGGAGAAACAGTTCTGAGGATGGGGGAGTTGCACAGACAGAACTTCAGGGAGAGGGATTGAAATCTGTGGGATTACATTGGAGCAGGGATCACTGGGAATCCCCCCTCCCCCTGACACACAGACCACTAACCCTCAGTGTAAAAGCCCCACCAGTCCATCTGTGAATAAAAATGAACGACAAAGACACGGGGACTTTTATTAATATTTTTCTCTCTGGTTATAGCTCTTGTCCGAGGATTCCTCACGGCAAAACTATTCGCTCTCTGCATCGCCAAAGTTTCCAAAGGAATTCTCCTTGGAAGAGAGAAAGAGAAAATAAAGTGAAATTTGATTAAACACAAAACAAAAGCTGATTATAAACAATAAAAGGCACAGCAAGATCCCAGGACTTACTGAAATTCACAATCTCACTGGGGGGAGGTGGGGGAAACATTCACTTTCACCTCCTCATTATTAAACCCTGACAAAATGGGAACACGTTTCAAATGCAATGAACTTCCAACTGCCTCCTGACTGTCCCGATATTGAATTTATTAAACACGTCAAAGCATTCTGGGGGCTTTACTCCAGAGACAGGCCAGTGAATAAACACAGGAGGCCCCAATGAAGTTCCCACTTCTATCAGTCACCTCTCCCCCCCCCCACCCGCCTCTGTTTCTCCCTCTCCGTCTCTTACACACTTCCCCCAGATCTATATCTGTCCAATACCCCGTCTCTGCTCCTGTCTCTGGATAACCTGTCCTGATCTCTGCTCTGTTTCTCTATCTCAGGGTGAATCTGGATTGAAATGCTCTCTCTAAGTTTCTGTCTGACCGTTTAAAATAAAACTCACAATCAAAAGGGAAATGAGAGGGGGGCGGGAGCAGGAAAACCCACAATCCCACCCTGAAGCGGCTGCTTCACATTTTATTGAACCATTGAATTCAGCCACTGAAACCCTGTTGGGGAATTAAGCGAATGCAAAAGTGCTGCTGAGATTTAGGCCGTGAAGTGCGGCCTAGTCACAGAGGCTGCATTATTCCTCAGGTAGAAAGAACAAACCCCCCTCTCTCCCACCCCCCAGTTAAACAGAACAATCTTCTCCATCCACACCCACAAATCCCAGCGCCCTGTCGGAAAACACAAGCAGGACTCTGGGATTGAGAACAAGCCTTTCCCCCAGGCTCAGGAATTTGAATTTCAGCTCCCTCTCCCTCCCGAGTGCTTCACAGTGAGAGGGAGAGAGAGAGACTGGGAATGCCGCAATCAGGATCCCACAGGGAGTCCCACACTGCAGGAGGACACCCCCACCCCCAGAGCCTCTGTCTCTTTCCCCCACCCCTCCCTCCACTGACCCCCAACACTCCCCACCCCTTCTCTGTTCACCCAGTTTCTCTCTCTCTCTACCCCACCCTCCTTCCCCTCCATCTTTATATGTTTAAAGCATGGGGCTCTGTCATAGTGTGAGGAATATGGGGCAGGGGGACAGAGCATGAGTGCACAGCAAGATCCCACACACACAGCTTGAACAGGGCCAGATACAAAGTGATTTTGAAGTGAGGATTGGGGTAAAGTGAGTGGGAAATGAGGGAACCACACATCTCCCTCTCTCTCCCCTCCATCTCTCCCCCCCCGCAAATGAAAATAATAAGTCACTCCAGCATTGGTGCTGTTTGTACATTCGATCTGAACAGGGAACCTTCCACTTCGAGCACAGTCACATCCTTCTCTGATTCCCTCTTTCTCGTGCTGTTTCTCTCTTTCTCTGCCTCTATCTCTGAACCTGTCCAGCCCCCTCTGTGTCTCTCTTGCTTTCCCCCCAGATCTATATATATATCCAATACCCCATCTCTGCCCCGGTCTCTCCTACTCTGGATAATCTGTCCTGATCTCTGCTCTGTTTCTCCATCTGGGGATGAATGGGGATTAAAATGCTCTCTCTGATAAGTTTCTGTCTGACCGTTTCAAATAATGACGTGTTGTGGGCCACGTTTGCTATTTCTCAGTGATTTCCATGGGGAAATGGGGAGGGAAGCTCCTCCTGCAAAGCCAGATCTCTCTCTCACTGCAATGTGGTAGCAGCCACATTCCAATATCTTTACAACACATCAAATATGAGGAAAATATATTTTCAAACACAACAGCACAGATTCAGCCTCAGTTACACAGTCGCTGTTTATAAATCCCACCTTCTGGGAGGCTGTGAGTGAGGGTCTTTATCTCAGAGTAAAGTAAAAAGTAAAGTAAAGTTTATTTCTTAGTCACAAGTAAGGCTTACATTAACACTGCAATGAAGTTACTGTGAAATTCTCCTAGTCGCCACACTCTGGCGCCTGTTAATGCGCCAGAGTGGGTTAATGCACCTAACCAGAGACTGGGGAGCTGGCTGGGCTGTGAGTGCACAGCGGAGGCTCCCCCACCCCCACCCGCTAACCCACTCCCCTCCAAGCTCTCTCCTCTCCCTGCCCCTCTGCCTTTGCTCTCTCTCTCTCTGTTACCATCCCTTTCTCTCTCTCTGTTACCATCCCTTTCTCTCTCTCTCTCTCTGTTACCATCCCTTTCTCTCTCTCTCTGTTACCATCCCTTTCTCTCTCTCTCTCTCTCTGTTACCATCCCATTCTCTCTCTCTCTCTCTGTTACCATCCCTTTCTCTCTCTCTCTCCCTCCCTGATAACTCTCAATCACGGGAGAAAGATTGAAGAGAAAGAGATATAGCAGGAAAACCCACAATCACATCCCAAATCCAATGAAAGGGTTGACCAGGATGTTGCCTGGTATGGAGGGTATTGGCTGTGAGGATTGATTGAATGAACTGGGATTGTTCTCCCTGGAAAGACAGAGGCTGAGGGACGACCAGCTGGAAGTTTATAAAATTATGAGGGGTGTGGCGAGGATGAACAGTTGGGAGCTTTTTCCCAGGACAGAAATGATAATTACAAGGGGAACAAGTTCAAGATAAGGGGGAAAGGTTGAGTGGAGATGTGCGGGGAAGGTTTTTACACAGAGGGTGGTGGGGGCCTGGAATGCGCTGCCAAGTGAGGTGGTTGAGGCAGATACATTAGTGACATTTAAGACTTATCTGGATAGACACATGAACAAACGGGGTAGAGAGGGATACAGGCCATTGGTCTCGATAGGTAAACATGATCGGCGCAGGCTTGGAGGGCCAAAGGACCTGTTCCTGTGCTGTGCTGTTCTTTGTATTAAAGTGGCTGCTGCAGGTTTTATTCGACCGTCGAGTCCCATCGATTTAAACACAGGCACTGTTTGGAAAAGGAGCAAAATGCAAAAGCCTTCCTGAGGTTAGGCCTGGGATTGAGGCCTGGTCACAGAGGCTGCATTATACATCCTGGACAAAGAACAGGTTCCCCAGGCCCCGGCCAATTAACCAGAACAATCCCCTCCAGCCCCGAAACCTCCCGGACAGGGCCTGGGAGGAGGGAGGGGGGAAAAGGGAACCAGTGCTGCCCCCACCCCCTGTCCCCTTCCACCCTCCCCTCACACCGCACGCAGCCCCCATTACAGAATCACAGAATCCTACAGTACAGAAGGAGGCCATTCGGCCCATCAGGTCTACACCGCCCACAGTCACATCCAGGCCCCATCCTCATTACTCCATGTGACTTTCTCTCTCTCCCTGTCTCTCTCTCCCTCTCTCTTTGTGTGACTTTCTCTCTGTCTCTGTCTCTCTCTCCCTCTCTCTTTGTGTGACTTTCTCTCTGTCTCTCCCGATCTCTCTCTCCCTGACTAATATGGTTATGAAGCTGCATATATAAGTTTAAAAATGTGGTGTTTGACAAATGTAAATATTGAAAAGAAATGCTGAGAAAACCAAACCGAACCATCCAGCGTTGTGTCTTTAGAAAGCCTGTGTCTTTGTGCTGGGGATTTTAAACTGCAGAAAGCAGGGCTGCAGAAGACAACTTTACAACATTTGTGTCCAAAGCAGCAGCCAGAGTCCCAGCAGAGCAAAACAGGCTTTGAATTGGGTCAATGATTTTAAAACAAGCTCTCAAACACACACAACCAATTGCATTCAAATTGGGGCGTTGGTGACAGCCTCAAGCCACTCAAATTGCAGGAATAGTGTGAGGAAATTCTGGGTATTTAAACCCGGGACAGGGGGAAATAATGGGGAGGGAGCGACCTTGCTGCCTCTTTAGATTGAAGGAGGGAGAGTCTGATACTGAATCCTGCAGTAATATATACAGCTTCATCACATCACCATCTAAATAGAAGCAGAAACCAACTCAGAAAGTATTCCAGACCCAAGCAGCAGAAGAAAGTTCACACTTCCAACAGACGCCTGCTGTTATATTATTTGGGGGTGACTCTATTCTGTAATTATTTATTTCATTATTCCTGAGTGAGTCTTGTAAGTGGAACAGCATTCTATTGGGGAGTTTATTCAGTTTGTTCATTGTTTTAATAAGGTTGTCACCCAGTCTAAATTAAAGACCTGTTAGTTGTTCCTGATACAGAGAGTGTCAGATCCTGCTTTAATTTACCAATTACTCCCACAGTCCAAAGCTGTGCGGGTTGGGTGGATTGGCCGTGTTAAATTGACCCCAGTGTCAGGGGGATTAGCAGGTTAAAAGTGTGGGGTTATGGGAATAGGGCCTGGTTGGGATTGTGGTCGGTACAGACTAGATGGGCCGAATGACCTCCTTCTGCACATCTGTCTAAAACCAGTAGCTTTCTCCTGTCTCACACACACTTACTTAAGATTACGAGGCAAGGTGTACCCCTTTAGGGGGTTACAAAATAGCACAGAGGGAAACATCACCTCAGCGTGGTAACAATATTTACAATCCCACAATCACACACCCACCCTCCCTTCGTCAATGAATGAATGATTCAAATTACAATGAAGGTAATTCTGCACAGCAAGATCCCATTGCCAGTCCCACGATGGAGGAGGACACCCCCAGACTCTGTGTCTCTTTCCCCCTGCCCCTCCTGAGACCCTCTCACACCCCCCCCCCCCACACCCTCTCTGTTTAGCTCTCCCTCCATTTCTCTATTTCTCTCTCTGCCTCCTCCCCCTCCCCAACCCTTCTCCTTCCCCTCAATCTTTCCTGTTTAAAGTTCTGCTCATGGGTCACAGTGCGAGGAATAGGGAGCCAGACCCACCTGTGTGCACAGCAAGATCCCACACACACAACCTGGTGAGGGCCAGATTAACTAAATGTTGTGGGTGAGGACTGCAGGAGAGTGTGTGGGAAATAGGATCCACTCCTCTCTCTCTCTCTTCCCAAATTAAATTAACAACAATTCACATTGGTGTTTTCTTTAACATTTTATTGAAAGATGAAATATAGACAGGAATGTCTGGGGAGAGAGAGACGGGAGGGGTGCTGGGATTGGTAAGAACGCTGGAGAGACAGAGACAGGGAAATTCTATACCCCCGCCCCCCCCCCCCCCCCCCATCCAAATAGAAATTCCTGGGAAAAGAGAGAGAGAAAATAATCTGGAGTCACACAGCACAGAAACAGGCCCTTCGGCCCACCAGCTCCATGCTGGCCATCAAATCCCAATCTATCCTCCTCCCATTCCCCAGCACTTGCTCCAGAGCCAACAATGCCTCGGTGATTTAAGTGCTTGAATTTACCCGACCCATTTTCAAGCTTTTTCCTTGAACCCACTTTGCGGTCCCTGAGCCAGATTTTGTTTAATAAAGTGTGGTCGTTGTTGCAGTGCAGGCAAAGGCCACAGGCCCAGTGTGTGCACAGCAAGATCCCACAGCAGCAGCAGCAGCAATGTGAACCTGAATCAGATGGGACACAATCCTCCCACCCCCCACTCTCTTGCCTGCTGTGACCCCCCTTCCCCACTCACTACCCTGTGTGTGTGTGTGTGTCTGCATCACCCCAAATCTCCAGAAAGGCTGGAACTCCCTCTTAAAAGTAACCCTTTTTAAAACTAAAATCCCTGTGGTGCACAGCAAGATCCCACAAAGTGCAGTCAGCTGTGTTGAGCGTTTTTTCATTTGGGAATTGTTTATACAGAGTGCGGGAGCCAGAGAGGGGCTGAGACAGTGAAATCCCTCTCTCAGGACCCTCAGAATTAAACTGGAGACCCTGTCCCTCACTGAAACCCCCCCTCCCTCTAACAGCCTGTGTCTCTCCCCCTGCATCTAACCCACAACTCCAGCTGTTTCCATCCCTCCCTCTTCCTCTCTCTCCCTGCCTCTCTGTCCACATCTGTTTCTGCTCGAGAAGAGACAGGGAGAGAGAGAACAGGGAGGGAGAGAACAGGGAGAGAGGGAACAGGGAGAGAGAGAGACGGGGAGAGACAGAGATAAAGCGAGAGAGGCAGATATTTGATAATTAATTGTGTCTGGTCGCATTATTGAGTGTGGTTTAATTTGGTGATTTTTTTATACAGAGAGGCAGAGAGAGAGGTGAAGACAGTGACATTCTCTCCCTGGCACCCTCACAAGTTCAAAGACACAAAAGCTGCAGACACTCACACACACAAACTGGGTTTGGTAAATTTCCCAATCTCTGCAGCTTCCCATGTGGCCCAGGGTTTGAATTGAAATTTAAAAGCAGCTTGGAGACACTGCAGGATTTTTGAGTTGAGTTTCTCCCCCCCTCACCCTGTAAATATAAAATAGAAATTCCTGGATTACAATATTCCCTTGGACAGAGCAGAGGGAATGTGTGAGTGGTGTGTGTGTGTGTCTGAGACCTAGGCTGGATTTGGGAATATCTGCCTGCTGAAGAGGGTCAGTGAAACCATCTTGGCTGAATATCTCATCGCTAAAGAGTCACAGAGAGAGATATCTGATCAATAAATGTGTTACTGAACCCACTCTGGATGCTTCCTCTATATCTGTCTCTCTCAGTAACTTCATTGCAGTGTTAATGTAAGTTTTACTTGTGACACTAATAAATAAATTTTAAATCTTTCAACTTCAAAACCTCTGTCTCTTTCTGTCTCTCTCAGTAACTGCAGCGTTAATGTGAGCCTTACTTGTAACAGGAATAAACAAACTTTAAAACTTTAAACATCCTCTCTGTCTCTTTATCTCTCTGTCTCTTTCTGTCTCTTTATCTATGTCTCTGTCTCTGTGTGTCTCTGCCTCTCTCTGTCTCTCTCAGTAACTTCATTGCAGTGTTAATGTAAGCCTTACTTGTGACACTAATAATCAAACTTTAAAACTTTCAACTTTAAAAACTCTGTCTGTGTGTCTCTGTCTCAATTCAGACACTAGTTCAGTGCCAGGTTGAGAGGGGGTCAGTATTGAGCAGAATGGGAGGCAGTTTGATACAAAGTTTGCAGAAACTGCAGCGAGTGTTTGTAAATATGTTGGGGTTGTGGAAAGGTCAGTGTGTAACAAGCTGAGGGAAGGTGTTTCCACTTCACATGTGGCTACTTTTTGGCAATGGGAGTTACCTTTGCATCTACAGGGAGCTCTGAAGCCTCATGGCTTTCTGCCTGCCTCTGTTTGAACAGTTTAATATCTTTCAGCACTGAGTCCTCTGGCCCTTGTTGGGAATATCAGTCTCCCAGAATACCAGTATACCTGACTGCCCACCTCCCCCCCGCCCGCCACCCCCAGTCCCCAACCCTGTGTATGTGTTGTCCCAAGTCTTGAGACTTCCCCACAGTCCCCTGAAAGGTTTAAACTGCCTCTGAGAAAACACCCTTTTTAAAACAAAATCCCCAGCAACATCCCACAAGCTGCAGTCAGCTGTGTTGAGTGTTTTGTAATTTGGGAAAAGTTTATACAGAGAGAGGCAGAGAGGGGGTGAGACAGTGAAATCAAACCCCCGGGACACCCAGAATGAAAATTACACAGCACAAAATCCCAGGATTGCCCCTTTCCAGGTTTTACTGAGAGATTGTCCAACTAAATATTAATTCCTGGGAAAAAGAGGGAGAGAGAGAGAATATAGAGAGGCAGATAGAGGAAGGAAATGGAGAGAAAAGCAGAGAGAAATAGACAGAATGGGGGAAAAGCTGTGGAGAGGATGAAATGAAAATCTGAACATCTGTAAACTGAATTGTAAAGGCCTCTGTGAATTTTATTCAACAATTAGGTTCATTGCTCTGTCTCCGACCCCTGTTATTTTAGATTTAAAACAAAATAATAAACAGTTTCATACATAATTTACTCTTTGCCACCCACCAAAGGGTTAACGTGTTTGCGACTAATTGCAAAGCCGGGATATTTTAACCCCAGGGTTTCAAACTCCAGCCCCCCCAAACACCCCACAATCGAACCAGAACTGGTTCATCCGAGGAAGCGAGATTAAAATTAAACCTGGATCAGGGTCAGAAAGAGACAACTCACATGCGGCCTATAGAACAGGCCTCAGTCCATCCATCCTCCTCTGGAGAAAAGCCCCTTGTCCATGGATTCCGAGTCCCATTGCAGTCTTCAAAATTCAAATTCCTGGGAAGAAGAGAGAGAGAAAATAATTAATTAAAATACAAGAAATTGTTTAAATTAAATAGCACAAGAGGCCAGGATTCCCCTTCTGAGATTTTACTGAGAGATTGTCTAACTAGATATGAATTATTGGGGAAAAGAGAGAGAAAATTAATTAAATACAAGAAACCATTTAAATTAAATCTCACCGAAACGCAGGATTCCCCCCTCTCAGTTACACAATCTCTCAGAAACATCAGAATGGCATGAACAGAGAGAGAGAAATCTACAAACAGAATCTCCTAAAACTGAATCAAATATCCACAACCCCCCCGTCCATCCCTGTCTCCCTCTCAGACTCCAGGAGCTGCTCATCTCCCTCTTTCAGTTTGGGAAGGGGCTGCTGATTCCTTCGGGACACTTTTTAAAATCTCCCTCCCGGGATTGATTTCTACAACTCCCTCCATCTCCCTTTCACTATCTCCTTCTCTTTTCTCCCTCTGCTCCTGTCTCTCTCACTCAGTATAAAGATGGATGTCGCTGTCTAGATCCTTGTCCCTGTCCCCTCTCTTTCTCACTCGTTGTCTCTGTCCACAGCTGTTTCTTTCCCTCTCTCTCATGTACTCTGCATTGAAATGAGCGATGCCATATTCCTGTCTCACTGCTAATAATAACACAGTTTTTGTTGATTAAAGGTTTAAAGAGACACAAAGGAAGATGAAGCCAGAGAGAGAGAGAGAGACATTCTGGAGAGTGATAGACAGATATGGAAGAATGTTCGAGAGAGAGAGATTCTGGTGAGTGATGGACAGATATGGAAGAATGCTCGAAAGAGAGAGAGATTCTGGAGAGTGATAGATATGGAAGAATGCTCGAGAGAGAGAGAGAGATGAATGGAAAGAAACAGGAAGGGAGAGAAAGCTGAAGATAGGGGAAAAATACTGGAGGGAGAGACAGAGAGAAAAGCAGAGAGAAATAGAATGGGGAAGAAAGCTGTAGAGGGGAAGATAAATGTAAAGGCTGAACTTCAGAAAATTGAATTGTAATGTCCTCTGTGAAACGTATTTAACATTCGGGTAAGTCAGTCTCTCCCATCCCTGTTACTTTGGATTTGCATCAAACTTTTAGAAAGTTTCATATTACAGATATTTAATTTACTCTTTGCCACCAACCAAACGAATTGCAAAGCCGGGATATTTTAACCCCAGGGTTTTAAACTCCAGCCTCCCCACTTCCCACAATTGAACCAGAACTGGTTCATCCGAGGAAGCGAGATTAAAATTAAACCTGGATCAGGGTAATAAGAGATAACAACTCACTTGCAGCCTATAGAACAGGCCTCAGTCCATCCATCCTCCTCTGGAGAAAAGCCCCTTGTCCAAGGATTCCAAGTCATGTTGCAGTCTTAAATTCAAATCCCTGGGGAACAGAGAAAATAATTAATTAAAGTACAAGAAAATGTTTAAATTAAAGAGCACAAGAGCCCCAGGATTCCCCCTTCTAAGATCTCACTGAGACATTGTCTAACTAAATATTAATTCCTTGGGAGAGATAGAATATAATTAATTTAAATATAAGAAAATGTTTAAATTAAATAGCACAAGAGCCCAGGATTCCCCCTTCTTAGATTTTACTGAGAGATTGTCCAACAAAATATTATTTCCTGGGAAAAAGAGGGAGAGAGAGGGAATAAAAAAGAGAGACAGATAGAGGAAGGAAAGGGATGGAGAGAGAGAAAGCAGAGAGAAATAGACAGAATGGGAGAAAAGCTGCAGAGAGGACTAAATGAAATTCTAAACTTCTGAAAACTGAATTGTAAAGGACTCTGTGAATTTTATTCAACAATTAGGAACAGCGCTCTGTCTCCCATCCCTGTTATCTTGGATTTAAAACAAATTGAGACAGTTTCATATTACAGACATTTAATTTACTCTTTGCCACCCACCTAAGGGTTAATGTGTTTGTAACTAATTGCAAAGTGGGGATATTTTAACCCCAGGGTTTCAAACTCCAGCCCCCCTCACACCCCACAATCGAACCAGGACTGGTTCATCCGAGGAAGCGAGATTAAAATTAAACCTGGATCGGGGTAATAAAGAGACGACAACTCACATGCGGCCTATAGAACAGGCCTCAGTCCATCCATCCTCCTCTGGAGAAAAGCCCCTTGTCCAAGGATTCTGAGTCCCATTGCAGTCTCTCATGTATTCTGAATTGAAATGAGCGATGCCATATTCCTGTCTCCCTGTTTACAATAACGGAGAGTTTTTATTGATTGAAGATTTAAAGAGACACAAAGAAAGATGGAGCCAGAGAGAGAGAGACATTCTGGAGAGTGATAGACTGATATGGAAGAATGCTCGAGAGAGAGAGAGATGAGTGGAAAGAGACAGGAAGGGAGAGAAAGCTGAAGATGGGAAAAAGTACTGGAGGGAGGGACAGAGAGAAAAGCAGAGAGAAATAGACAGAATGGGGAAGAAAGCTGTAGAGGGGAAGATAAATGTAATGGCTGAACTTCAGAAAATTGAATTGTAATGTCCTCTGTGAAACGTATTTAACATTCGGGTAAATCACTCTCTCCCACCCCTGTTATTTTGGATTTATATCAAACTTTTAGACAGTTTCATATTACAGATATTTAATTTACTCTTTGCCACCCACCAAAGGGTTAACATGTTTGTGACTAATTGCAAAGCCGGGTTATTTTAACCCCAGGGTTTCAAACTCCAGCCCTCCCACATCCCACAATCTAACTAGAACTGCTTCATCCGAGGAAGCGAGATTAAAATTAAACCTGGATTGGGGTAATAAGAGATAACAACTCACATGCGGCCTATAGAACGGGCCTCAGTCCATCCTTCCTCCTCTGGAGAAAAGCCCCTTGTCCAAGGATTCCGAGTCCCATTGCAGTCTTCAAAATTCAAATTCCTGGGGAGAAGAGAAAATAATTAATTAAAATACAAGAAAATGTTTAAATTAAATAGCACAAGAGCCCAGGATTCCCCCTTCTCAGTTGCACAATCTCTCAGTAAAATCTAAACATTAATTCTTGGGGAAAGAGAGAGAGAGAAAATAATTAAAATACAAGAAATTATTTAAATTAAATACAACAGCAAAAACCCAGGATCTCCCCTCAGTTACACAATCTCTCAGTGACACCCAAACACAACAACTCAGTTGTAAAGCAGAGACTAAAGAGATTGAGAGAGTTCCCTCCCTGTGTGTTTCTCTCTGTCTCTCTATTCCACTCTCATTCAGATCTCGCTCCCTCTGATATTAAACATTAAATCTGGATCAGGGTAATAAACACACACAACTCACCCGGGTGAAGCCTCAGTCAGCCCTCCCTCTGGAAGAAGCTCCTCTCCCTCGTCCTGGTCACAAACAGTCCCGTCCTTTGGATCCGCGACACATCCCCAGTTTTCAAAATTCCTCAGGAGAAAGAGAGATAAAAATTGGTTAAAAAGAGAGAGAAAAAGAGACACGGCCATTTTAACAATAAGACACACAACATATCACAGCGAGGAGTCCAGCATTTCCATTCAAGTCCATTCAGCATCATGTCCACACAAGCAAAGCACAGGTCAAAAAGCAGATTTACACACACACTGACACACACACACACTGAATCAGAGTGGGAATGTTTTCAGTGCAGGGGGATTATTGGTGTGGGGACTGAAGGCTCTCAGATTCACATTTATCCTGAGTGTGCTGGATGCAAACCCCACCCTGAGTCTCTGACATGTTTGCAATGTCTGTCTCTCTATTGAGATGCTAATTCACCCCCCCTCCCCCTCTCACCCCAGAGGAGTTTGTGGCAATGTCAGACTGACTCTTGATATGTTAATGCAGGCCGGTAATGGATTCTGCAAGTTCCTGTCTTTAGTTTCTTTAGTTTAGTTTCAAACTTTATTTCTTTTCCCCTGTAGGTCGTGTTCGTCCATTTCAAACACCCCCTGACCCCCCCACAGCAGCCCTGAAAATCCTTGCAGCCGCTCCCCACAACCCAGCGAGTGGAGGGGGAATGGGGATGTGTGAGTGAGTGTATTGGGGGGATTGTGTCAGTGTGTGTCTGTCTTTCTCCCCCTCTCTGCTCACACTTCCTGCCCAGCCTGCTGAAGACAGGGAAAGAATGGGAGTTGAACAAAGCCTCCTCTCTGCCTCCATTTTCAAAGGATTTGCCCCTTTCTCACACCAGTTTTGTCCATTGAGCTGTCCCTATCAATTGGAAAAAAGTTTTATTAATCTCCCTGTGAGATATGAAGTCACTAATTACTAAATACAGGCAAAAACATCCCATTATTATACAGGGAGGTTCAATGGGATTTTAAACTGAAATCCTCGGATGTCAATTCCTGAGGTTAAAAGTTTCTAATTCATTAATTTGGATTAAAATAAAACCGGCCAGTATATTCTCACCAGCTGCTTTCTGTTAACTCTCCCCCTTATCACCGGTGGTTAGCACTGCTGCCTCACAACGCCAGGGACCCGGGTTCGATTCCCGGCTTGGGTCACTGTCTGTGCAGAGTCTGCACGTTCTCCCCGTGTCTGCGTGGGTTTCCTCCGGGTGCTCCGGTTTCGTCCGACAGTCTGAAAGACGTGCTGGTTAGGGTGCATTGGCCGTGCTAAATTCTCCCTCAGTGTAACCCGAACAGGCGCCAGAGTGTGGCAACTGGGGGATTCTCACAGTAACTTCATTGCAGTGTTAATGTAACCCTACTTGTCACACTAGTAGATAAACTGAAACTTAACACTCATGCCCTCTCCTGCCGGCACTCACTCACTCTTATACACTTACTCACTTTGTACACTCACTCCCTATTACACACTTACACGCACACACTCAAACACACACACATCTCACAAACACATTCACGCTCATAAACACATTCACTCTCTCGGAAACACTCGCCTTCTAACACACTTCCATCACACCACACCTCACACCCCTCACACACACCACTCTTCACACACCCACACCCACTCTCTCACACACTCTCACACACACACACACTCCACACACACTCTCACACACACACACACACACACTCTCTCACACTCACACACCTCTACACACACACACTCTCTCACACACACAACACTCTCTTACACACACACTCTCCACTCACCACTCTCTCCCACACACACACACTCTCCCACACACACACACACTCTCACACTCTCTCACACACACTCACACTCTCTCACACACTCTCTCACACACACATTCTCTCACACACACTCTCACACACTCTCTTACACACACACACTCTCTCACACACTCTCTCACACACACACACTCACACTCTCTCACACACTCTCACACACTCTCTCTTACACACACACACACTCTCACACACACACTCTCTCACACACACACACACTCTCTCACACACACACACACACTCTCACACACTCTTTCTCACACACACACACTCTCACACACTCTCACACACACACACTCTCTCTCTCACACACAGTGTCGCTCACACACACACTCTCTCTTACACACTCTCACACACACTCTTCCTCTCCCTCACACTCTCTCTCCCTCTCTCTCACACTCTCTCTCTCACACACACACTCTCTCTCTCACACACACGCACACACTCTCTCTCTCTCACACACAGTGTCTCTCACACACACACTCTCTCTTACACAATCTCACACACACTCTTCCTCTCCCACACACTCTCTCTCCCTCTCTCTCACACTCTCTCTCTCACACACACACTCTCT